>NW_026289852.1:0-7109 GCF_023373465.1 Oncorhynchus keta
TTTGGAGGTTTGGTGGTTTTCCACGTCAACAGCAAATGGGTTACCGAGCAGTTCCAACCTGCTTTTTGTGCTTCAAAGTCAGCAAATCGGGCCGAAAGTCAGCGGCAAGCATACCTATTTTATCAGCCAACTGTGCTCGGGAACGCACTGGTAGAGCTTCTTTCATGGTCTGGCAGCTGGGAAAGTGGCTCAAATTTTCTTTCCGCATCTGCGTCTCCCACAGAGTCAGTTTGGTTTTAAATGCCTTCACTGTACTGTACATATCAGAGATGACACGATCCCGACCCTGCAGCTGCAAGTTCATTGCATTCAGATGACTCGTAATGTCACACAGAAAAGCCATTTCACACAGAAACATTTCGTCTCGGAGTTGTGTTGTGTCTTTCCCTTTGCTGTCCAAGAACAGACAAATCTCCTCACGAAGCTCGAAACATCTTTGAAGCACCTTTCCCTGGCTTAGCCATCGCACCTCTGTGTGATAAGGCAAATCACCATGCTCCGTTTCTAACTCCGTCAGAAACAAGCCTTGAACTGGCGGTGATTCAAACCTTGGCCTCTGACAAAGCTAACCGTGCGCTGCGATGATGCTCATTACATGCTCCCATTTTCAAGTGCTTCACTGCACAACGCCTCCTGGTGTATGATACAACGATAAGCTGGCTTCAGCCCACCTGTCGCGCGTTTTCCTCTGTGCATCTTTTCCCAGATCTTCGCCACCAGTCCGCCTCCTGTGTCCACACATCGCAGGTGCCTCACGTCGGTTGTCAAACCCACGAGTTTTTCCCAAGGCAGCTCCATCTCATTTACACATCTTGACACCTCTTCAACAAATTAGCCTTTGTTCCATGTCCATATTCTTGTTTTTGTCCGCGTGTTTCGTTTCATAATGTCGTCTCAGATTATACTCTTTCAGTACCGCCACACTTTCTCCACACAGAAGACACACAGGTTTTCCAGCTACCTCCGTGAACAAATACTCGACTCCCACCTTGTTTGAAACCCCCGGTTCTCAGTGTCCACCTTCCGTTTTGCCATTTTTGATGGGTATCTGAAAGTTAATTTTACTGTGATGCTGACAACTGCTGTGCCAATAAATATTAGAAATGAAGCAGCCTACTGCTCGGTGTGTCGCCACCCGTTGCATTGTGGGAAATGTAGTATTGAATGCGTGTAAAGATCTGCGGGCTGCCGGCTTTGCTGCGGTCTGCGGGCGGTTCCTAATGGCAAATCAAAGATCATCAGGGGCCGTAAAAACCTTAACTCGCGGGCCGGATGTGGCCCGCGGGCCTTGGCTTTCTGACATATGTGCTGTAGAGGGTAGTATCCTGTATATGTCCTGGTGACATAGTGTTGTGGAGGGTAGTATCCTGTATATGTCCTGGTGACATAGTGTTGTAGAGGGTAGTATCCTGTATATGTCCTGGTGACATAGTGTTGTAGAGGGTAGTATCCTGTATATGTCCTGGGTGACATAGTGTTGTAGAGGGTAGTATCCTGTATATGTCCTGGTGACATAGTGAAGGTTATGTTGTAGAGGGTAGTATCCTGTATATGTCCTGGGTGACATAGTGTTGTGGAGGGTAGTATCCTGTATATGTCCTAGTGACATAGTGTTGTAGAGGGTAGTATCCTGTATATGTCCTGGTGACATAGTGTTGTAGAGGGTGGTATCCTGTATATGTCCTGGTGACATAGTGTTGTAGAGGGTAGTATCCTGTATATGTCCTGGTGACATAGTGTTGTAGAGGGTAGTATCCTGTATATGTCCTGGTGACATAGTGTTGTAGAGGGTAGTATCCTGTATATGTCCTGGTGACATAGTGTTGTAGAGGGTGGTATCCTGTATATGTCCTGGTGACATAGTGTTGTAGAGGGTGGTATCCTGTATATGTCCTGGTGACATAGTGTTGTGGAGGGTAGTATCCTGTATATGTCCTGGTGACATAGTGTTGTGGAGGGTAGTATCCTGTATATGTCCTGGTGACATAGTGTTGTGGAGGGTAGTATCCTGTATGTCCTGGTGACATAGTGTTGTGGAGGGTAGTATCCTGTATATGTCCTGGTGACATAGTGTTGTAGAGGGTAGTATCCTGTATATGTCCTGGTGACATAGTGTTGTAGAGGGTAGTATCCTGTATATGTCCTGGTGACATAGTGTTGTAGAGGGTAGTATCCTGTATATGTCCTGGTGACATAGTGTTGTAGAGGGTAGTATCCTGTATATGTCCTGGTGACATAGTGTTGTAGAGGGTAGTATCCTGTATATGTCCTGGTGACATAGTGTTGTAGAGGGTAGTATCCTGTATATGTCCTGGTGACATAGTGTTGTAGAGGGTAGTATCCTGTATATGTCCTGGTGACATAGTGTTGTGGAGGGTAGTATCCTGTATATGTCCTGGTGACATAGTGTTGTAGAGGGTAGTATCCTGTATATGTCCTGGTGACATAGTGAAGGTTATGTTGTAGAGGGTAGTATCCTGTATATGTCCTGGTGACATAGTGAAGGTTATGTTGTGGAGGGTAGTATCCTGTATATGTCCTGGTGACATAGTGTTGTGGAGGGTAGTATCCTGTATATGTCCTGGTGACATAGTGTTGTAGAGGGTAGTATCCTGTATATGTCCTGGTGACATAGTGTTGTAGAGGGTAGTATCCTGTATATGTCCTGGTGACATAGTGTTGTAGAGGGTAGTATCCTGTATAGGTCCTGGTGACATAGTGTTGTGGAGGGTAGTATCCTGTATATGTCCTGGTGACATAGTGTTGTGGAGGGTAGTATCCTGTATATGTCCTGGTGACATAGTGTTGTGGAGGGTAGTATCCTGTATATGTCCTGGTGACATAGTGTTGTAGAGGGTAGTATCCTGTATATGTCCTGGTGACATAGTGTTGTAGAGGGTAGTATCCTGTATATGTCCTGGTGACATAGTGTTGTGGAGGGTAGTATCCTGTATATGTCCTGGTGACATAGTGTTGTAGAGGGTAGTATCCTGTATATGTCCTGGTGACATAGTGTTGTAGAGGGTAGTATCCTGTATATGTCCTGGTGACATAGTGTTGTGAGAGGGTAGTATCCTGTATATGTCCTGGTGACATAGTGTTGTAGAGGGTAGTATCCTGTATATGTCCTGGTGACATAGTGTTGTAGAGGGTAGTATCCTGTATATGTCCTGGTGACATAGTGTTGTAGAGGGTAGTGTCCTGTATATGTCCTGGTGACATAGTGAAGGTTATGTTGTAGAGGGTAGTGTCCTGTATATGCCTTGGTGACATAGTGTTGTAGAGGGTAGTATCCTGTATATGTCCTGGTGACATAGTGTTGTAGAGGGTAGTATCCTGTATATGTCCTGGTGACATAGTGTTGTAGAGGGTAGTATCCTGTATATGTCCTGGTGACATAGTGTTGTAGAGGGTAGTATCCTGTATATGTCCTGGTGACATAGTGTTGTGGAGGGTAGTATCCTGTATATGTCCTGGTGACATAGTGTTGTGGAGGGTAGTATCCTGTATATGTCCTGGTGACATAGTGTTGTGGAGGGTAGTATCCTGTATATGTCCTGGTGACATAGTGTTGTAGAGGGTAGTATCCTGTATATGTCCTGGTGACATAGTGTTGTGGAGGGTAGTATCCTGTATATGTCCTGGTGACATAGTGTTGTAGAGGGTAGTATCCTGTATATGTCCTGGTGACATAGTGTTGTAGAGGGTAGTATCCTGTATATGTCCTGGTGACATAGTGTTGTAGAGGGTAGTATCCTGTATATGTCCTGGTGACATAGTGTTGTAGAGGGTAGTATCCTGTATATGTCCTGGTGACATAGTGTTGTGGAGGGTAGTATCCTGTATATGTCCTGGTGACATAGTGTTGTGGAGGGTAGTATCCTGTATATGTCCTGGTGACATAGTGAAGGTTATGTTGTAGAGGGTAGTATCCTGTATATGTCCTGGTGACATAGTGTTGTAGAGGGTAGTATCCTGTATATGTCCTGGTGACATAGTGTTGTGGAGGGTAGTATCCTGTATATGTCCTGGTGACATAGTGTTGTGGAGGGTAGTATCCTGTATATGTCCTGGTGACATAGTGTTGTGAGAGGGTAGTATCCTGTATATGTCCTGGTGACATAGTGTTGTGGAGGGTAGTATCCTGTATATGTCCTGGTGACATAGTGTTGTGGAGGGTAGTATCCTGTATATGTCCTGGTGACATAGTGTTGTGGAGGGTAGTATCCTGTATATGTCCTGGTGACATAGTGTTGTGGAGGGTAGTATCCTGTATATGTCCTGGTGACATAGTGTTGTGGAGGGTAGTATCCTGTATATGTCCTGGTGACATAGTGTTGTAGAGGGTAGTATCCTGTATATGTCCTGGTGACATAGTGTTGTGGAGGGTAGTATCCTGTATATGTCCTGGTGACATAGTGTTGTGGAGGGTAGTATCCTGTATATGTCCTGGTGACATAGTGTTGTAGAGGGTAGTATCCTGTATATGTCCTGGTGACATAGTGTTGTAGAGGGTAGTATCCTGTATATGTCCTGGTGACATAGTGTTGTGGAGGGTAGTATCCTGTATATGTCCTGGTGACATAGTGTTGTAGAGGGTAGTATCCTGTATATGTCCTGGTGACATAGTGTTGTAGAGGGTAGTATCCTGTATATGTCCTGGTGACATAGTGTTGTGGAGGGTAGTATCCTGTATATGTCCTGGTGACATAGTGAAGGTTATGTTGTAGAGGGTAGTATCCTGTATATGTCCTGGTGACATAGTGTTGTGGAGGGTAGTATCCTGTATATGTCCTGGTGACATAGTGTTGTGGAGGGTAGTATCCTGTATATGTCCTGGTGACATAGTGTTGTAGAGGGTAGTATCCTGTATATGTCCTGGTGACATAGTGTTGTGGAGGGTAGTATCCTGTATATGTCCTGGTGACATAGTGTTGTGGAGGGTAGTATCCTGTATATGTCCTGGTGACATAGTGTTGTGGAGGGTAGTATCCTGTATATGTCCTGGTGACATAGTGTTGTGGAGGGTAGTATCCTGTATATGTCCTGGTGACATAGTGTTGTGGAGGGTAGTATCCTGTATATGTCCTGGTGACATAGTGTTGTGGAGGGTAGTATCCTGTATATGTCCTGGTGACATAGTGTTGTAGAGGGTAGTATCCTGTATATGTCCTGGTGACATAGTGTTGTGGAGGGTAGTATCCTGTATATGTCCTGGTGACATAGTGTTGTAGAGGGTAGTATCCTGTATATGTCCTGGTGACATAGTGTTGTAGAGGGTAGTATCCTGTATATGTCCTGGTGACATAGTGTTGTAGAGGGTAGTATCCTGTATATGTCCTGGTGACATAGTGTTGTAGAGGGTAGTATCCTGTATATGTCCTGGTGACATAGTGTTGTAGAGGGTAGTATCCTGTATATGTCCTGGTGACATAGTGTTGTAGAGGGTAGTATCCTGTATATGTCCTGGTGACATAGTGTTGTAGAGGGTAGTATCCTGTATATGTCCTGGTGACATAGTGTTGTAGAGGGTAGTATCCTGTATATGTCCTGGTGACATAGTGTTGTGGAGGGTAGTATCCTGTATATGTCCTGGTGACATAGTGTTGTAGAGGGTAGTATCCTGTATATGTCCTGGTGACATAGTGTTGTGGAGGGTAGTATCCTGTATATGTCCTGGTGACATAGTGTTGTGGAGGGTAGTATCCTGTATATGTCCTGGTGACATAGTGTTGTAGAGGGTAGTATCCTGTATATGTCCTGGTGACATAGTGTTGTAGAGGGTAGTATCCTGTATATGTCCTGGTGACATAGTGTTGTGGAGGGTAGTATCCTGTATATGTCCTGGTGACATAGTTTATCGACCTCTAGTCTGTCTTTGTGTAGAAATACGAAAGGTCAGAGAATCATCATATCTTATTCTCTGTATACCTCTTCCCTCCCTCTCCTCCCAGGTTCAGTGTAATGCGGTGCGTGCGTTGAACTTCTGCTCCCTTCCTGTCTGTCAGTCCAGCTGGCGCCCGGCCAGGAGTTTCAGCCTGGGGCGGTCACGCCTGGTCACCACAGTCTCAATCAGGAAGCCACGATGGGGTCGTGGCAGTCCACCACTGTACAGGCCAGCGTGAGACCCTGCCCTGCCACTGATTTTACATATGACCCTGGTTCACACGGACTTTCCTGTTGGCTCTAAAGGCCTTCCACTCATTCCTCTCTCTCTCTCTCTCTCCTATACTCCTTGCTCTCTCTCTTGATCTCTCATCACCATCTCTCTCTTGATCCTCTCTCACTCCTTTCTCTCTCTCTCTTGATCTCTCTCACTCCCTTGCTCTATAGCTCTACTCTAGTCTCTCTGTCTGCTCCTTGTCTCTCTCTCTCTACTCTCTCGTCTCTCTGTCCTTGCTCTCTCTCTCTCTCTCTATCAATCTCATCTCTCTCTCTCTCTCTCTCTCTCGATCTCTCTACTCCCTTCTCTCTCGATCTCTCTCATCTCTCTCTTGCTCTCTCTCTCTCTCTCGATCTCTCTGCTCTCTCTCGCTCTCTCTCGTCTCTATCATGCTCTCTCTCTGCTCTCTCTCTCTCTTCTCTACTCTCTCTCTGCATCGTCTCTCGACTCTCTCGCTCTCTGTCTCTCGACTCTCGCTCTCAGCTCTCGCTCTTATCTGTCTCTCTCTCGCTCTGGCTCTTGCTCTCGGTCATCTGCTCCATACTTGCTCAGTCCAATCGTTATATACTCGATATCTCTACTGATCTCTCTCACAGTCTCTATACTCTGCTCTCGCTATCTCTATATATATCCTACTACTCTATACTATGTACTCTCATCTATCATCATATATATCTGCTCTCTCTCTCTTCCGACTATGCTGAAATCCATATATGTCGTCTATGCTCGACTGGCACCCCTGATGCTCTGCGCTCTCTCTCGTCTCTCTCCCCCTTTTGCTCTCGCTCTGCTCTCGCATCTCTCGTCACTCCCTTGCCCTCCTCCCTCGCTCAGATCTCTCGATCTCTCACTCCCTTGCTCTCGCTCTCGATCTCTCTCTCCCTTGCAGTCCTCTCTCGCTCATCTCTCGGTCTTTCTCTAGATCTCGTCTCTCATTGCTCTCTCT
>NW_026289853.1:0-18639 GCF_023373465.1 Oncorhynchus keta
CCTGAGGACTGCATATGTGGCCAGGGCAATAAATTGCTATGTCTGTACTGTGAGACACCTAAGACAGCGCTACAGGGAGACAGGACAAACGGCTGATTGTCCTCGCAGTGACAGACCACATGTAACAACACCTGCACAGGATCGGTAAATCCGAACATCGCACCTGCAGGACAGGTACAGGATGGCAACAACAACTGCCCGAGTTACACCAGGAACGCACAATCCCTCCATCAGTGCAAGACTGGCTTGTAGGCCCGTTCTAAGGCAGGTCCTCACCAGACATCAACAACGTCGCCTATGGGCACAAACCCACCGTCGCAGGAACTGACAGGACTGGCAAAAAGTGCTCTTCACTGACGAGACGCGTTTTTGTCTCACTAGGGGTGATGGTCGGATTCACGTTTATCGTCGAAGGAATGAGCGTTACACCGAGGCCTGTACTCTGGAGCGGGATTGATTTGGAAGTGGAGGGTCCGTCATGGTCTGGGGCGGTGTGTCACAGCGTCATCAGACTGATCTTGTTGTCATTGCAGGCAATCTCAACGCTGTATGTTACAGGAAGACATCCTTCTCCCCATGTGGTACCCTTCCTGCAGGCTCATCCTGACATGACCCTCCAGCATGACAATGCCACCAGCCATACTGCTGGTTCTGTGCGTGATTTCCTGCAAGACAGGAATGTCAGTGTTCTGCCATGGCCAGCGAAGAGCCCGGATCTCAGTCCCATTGACCACGTCTGGGACCTGTTGGACCGGAGGGTGAGGGCTAGGGCCATTCCCCCCAGAAATGTCTGGGAACTTGCAGGTGCCTTGGTGGAAGAGTGGGGTAATATCTCCCGGCAAGAACTGGCAAATCTGGTGCAGTCCATGAAGTGGAGATGCACTGAAGTACTTATTGCAGCTGGTGGCCACACCAGATACTGACTGTTACTTGTTCAGGGACACATTATTACATTTCTGTTAGTCACATGACTGTGGAACTTGATCAGTTGTTGAATATTGTTATGTTCATACAAATATTTACACATGTTAAGTTTGCTGAAAATAAATGCAGTTGACAGTGAGAGGACGTTTCTTTTTTTGATGAGTTTAGCTGTGTTGTTACACTGTGTGTAACATATATATTATTGTGTGGGTGGTGTTATGCTGCGACTGGGCTGGGTCAAGTGTCTGTGTGTCTGCTGCCAGTGGGTTATGATTCATGCAGCTTTAATTGGGCCAGTGGATGGCTCCTGTGTGGAGAGCTGTGGGCCTTGGGATGTGGAGTGGACCATATTGCCCACACAGAGGACCAGGAGTGCCTCTTATCCCTCCTCCTCTCCTCCTACTCTTTCTCTCTCTCTTTACACACATAGGGTATTTTTGTCTCTGTGTGTTTACATGTTCGATCATGTACATGTACATGCATTTACCTGTGTTTCCACTCGCTTGTGTACTCATGCATGAATGTAGTGCTCAATCTCAGTGATATGTAACGGGGATTGCTAGCAAGGTATGCCAATCACATATCTGCAGGCCTAATGCTGTGAGAATATGTTGTTTAATGCAGTGAGCACACGTTGTCTAATGGAGTGAGCACATATTGTCTAATGCAGTGAACACATGTTGTCTAATGCAGTGAACACATGTTGTCTAAAATATGTTGTCTAATGTAGTGAACACATGTCGTCTAATGCAGTGAACACATGTTGTCTAATGCAGTGAACACATGTTGTCTAATGGAGTGAGCACATGTTGTCTAATGCAGTGTACACATGTTGTCTAATGCAGTGAACACATGTTGTCTAATATATGTTGTCTAATGTAGTGAACACATGTTGTCTAATGTAGTGAACACATGTTGTCTAATGTAGTGAACACATGTTGTCTAATGTAGTGAACACATGTTGTCTAATGTAGTGAACACATGTTGTCTAATATATGTTGTCTAATGTAGTGAACACATGTTGTCTAATGCGGTGAACACAAGTTGTCTAATGCAGTGAACACATGTTGTCTAATATATGTTGTCTAATGCAGTGAACACATGGTGTCTAATGTAGTGAACACATGTTGTCTAATGCGGTGAACACAAGTTGTCTAATGCAGTGAACACATGTTGTCTAATATATGTTGTCTAATGTAGTGAACACATGTTGTCTAATGTAGTGAACACATGTCGTCTAATATATGTTGTCTAATGCAGTGAACACATGTTGTCTAATGCGGTGAACACAAGTTGTCTAATGCAGTGAACACATGTTGTCTAATATATGTTGTCTAATGTAGTGAACACATGTTGTCTAATGTAGTGAACACATGTCGTCTAATATATGTTGTCTAATGCAGTGAACACATGTTGTCTAATATATGTTGTCTAATGTAGTGAACACATGTTGTCTAATGGAGTGAACACATGTCGTCTAATATATGTTGTCTAATGCAGTGAACACATGTCGTCTAATATATGTTGTCTAATGTAGTGAACACAAGTTGTCTAATGCAGTGAACACATGTTGTCTAATATATGTTGTCTAATGCAGTGAACACATGTCGTCTAATATATGTTGTCTAATGTAGTGAACACATGGTGTCTAATATATGTTGTCTAATGCAGTGAACACATGTCGTCTAATATATGTTGTCTAATGCAGTGAACACATGTCGTCTAATATATGTTGTCTAATGTAGTGAACACATGTTGTCTAATGGAGTGAACACATGTCGTCTAATATATGTTGTCTAATGCAGTGAACACATGTCGTCTAATATATGTTGTCTAATGCAGTGAACACATGTCGTCTAATATATGTTGTCTAATGTAGTGAACACAAGTTGTCTAATGCAGTGAACACATGTCGTCTAATATATGTTGTCTAATGCAGTGAACACATGTCGTCTAATGCAGTGAACACATGTCGTCTAATATATGTTGTCTAATGCAGTGAACACATGTCGTCTAATATATGTTGTCTAATGCAGTGAACACATGTCGTCTAATATATGTTGTCTAATGTAGTGAACACATGTCGTCTAATGCAGTGAACACATGTCGTCTAATATATGTTGTCTAATGCAGTGAACACATGTCGTCTAATATGTGTTGTCTAATGCAGTGAACACATGTCGTCTAATATATGTTGTCTAATGTAGTGAACACATGTTGTCTAATATATGTTGTCTAATGCAGTGAACACATGTTGTCTAATGTAGTGAACACATGTTGTCTAATGTAGTGAACACATGTTGTCTAATATATGTTGTCTAATGCAGTGAACACATGTCGTCTAATATATGTTGTCTAATGCAGTGAACACATGTCGTCTAATGCAGTGAACACATGTTGTCTAATGTAGTGAACACATGTCGTCTAATGTAGTGAACACATGTTGTCTAATGTAGTGAACACATGTCGTCTAATATATGTTGTCTAATGCAGTGAACACATGTCGTCTAATATATGTTGTCTAATGCAGTGAACACATGGTGTCTAATGCAGTGAACACATGTTGTCTAATGCGGTGAACACAAGTTGTCTAATGCAGTGAACACATGTTGTCTAATATATGTTGTCTAATGTAGTGAACACATGTTGTCTAATGGAGTGAACACATGTCATCTAATATATGTTGTCTAATGCAGTGAACACATGTCGTCTAATATATGTTGTCTAATGCAGTGAACACATGGTGTCTAATGCAGTGAACACATGTTGTCTAATGCGGTGAACACAAGTTGTCTAATGCAGTGAACACATGTTGTCTAATATATGTTGTCTAATGCAGTGAACACATGTCGTCTAATGTAGTGAACACATGTTGTCTAATGTAGTGAACACATGTCGTCTAATATATGTTGTCTAATGCAGTGAACACAAGTCGTCTAATATATGTTGTCTAATGCAGTGAACACATGGTGTCTAATATATGTTGTCTAATGTAGTGAACACAAGTTGTCTAATGCAGTGAACACATGTCGTCTAATATATATTGTCTAATGCAGTGAACACATGTTGTCTAATATATGTTGTCTAATGCAGTGAACACATGTCGTCTAATATATGTTGTCTAATGTAGTGAACACAAGTTGTCTAATGCAGTGAACACATGTCGTCTAATATATGTTGTCTAATGCAGTGAACACATGTTGTCTAATATATGTTGTCTAATGCAGTGAACACATGTCGTCTAATATATGTTGTCTAATGTAGTGAACACAAGTTGTCTAATGCAGTGAACACATGTCGTCTAATATATGTTGTCTAATGCAGTGAACACATGTCGTCTAATATATGTTGTCTAATGTAGTGAACACATGTCGTCTAATATATGTTGTCTAATGCAGTGAACACATGTCGTCTAATATATGTTGTCTAATGCAGTGAACACATGTCGTCTAATATATGTTGTCTAATGTAGTGAACACAAGTCGTCTAATGCAGTGAACACATGTCGTCTAATATATGTTGTCTAATGCAGTGAACACATGTCGTCTAATGCAGTGAACACATGTCGTCTAATATATGTTGTCTAATGCAGTGAACACATGTCGTCTAATATATGTTGTCTAATGTAGTGAACACATGTCGTCTAATATATGTTGTCTAATGTAGTGAACACATGTTGTCTAATATATGTTGTCTAATGCAGTGAACACATGTTGTCTAATGTAGTGAACACATGTTGTCTAATGTAGTGAACACATGTTGTCTAATGTAGTGAACACATGTCGTCTAATATATGTTGTCTAATGCAGTGAACACATGTCGTCTAATATATGTTGTCTAATGCAGTGAACACATGTCGTCTAATGCAGTGAACACATGTTGTCTAATGTAGTGAACACATGTCGTCTAATGTAGTGAACACATGTTGTCTAATGTAGTGAACACATGTCGTCTAATATATGTTGTCTAATGCAGTGAACACATGTCGTCTAATATATGTTATCTAATGCAGTGAACACATGGTGTCTAATGCAGTGAACACATGTTGTCTAATGCGGTGAACACAAGTTGTCTAATGCAGTGAACACAAGTTGTCTAATGCAGTGAACACATGTTGTCTAATATATGTTGTCTAATGGAGTGAACACATGTTGTCTAATATATGTTGTCTAATGGAGTGAACACATGTTGTCTAATATATGTTGTCTAATGTAGTGAACACATGTTGTCTAATATATGTTGTCTAATGCAGTGAACACATGTCGTCTAATATATGTTGTCTAATGCAGTGAACACATGTCGTCTAATATATGTTGTCTAATGTAGTGAACACATGTTGTCTAATGGAGTGAACACATGTCATCTAATATATGTTGTCTAATGCAGTGAACACATGTCGTCTAATATATGTTGTCTAATGCAGTGAACACATGTCGTCTAATATATGTTGTCTAATGTAGTGAACACATGTCGTCTAATATATGTTGTCTAATGTAGTGAACACATGTTGTCTAATGGAGTGAACACATGTCATCTAATATATGTTGTCTAATGGAGTGAACACATGTTGTCTAATATATCATTGTCTAATCTAGGTGTTTATGTGTCAATATATGTTGCCTAATGGGTATTTATGTTGTCTATATATGTTGTCTAATGTAGTGAACACATGTTGTCTAATGTATTGAACACATGTCATCTAATATATGTTGACTCTAATGCAGTGAACATGTCGTCTAATATATATTGAAATACAATGCAGTGAACATATGCGTCTAATATATGTTGTCTAATGTAGTGAACACATGTTGTCTAATGGAGTGACACATGTCATCTAATATATGTTGTCTAATGCAGTGAACACATGTCGTCTAATATATGTTGTCTAATGCAGTGAACACATGTCGTCTAATATATGTTGTCTAATGTAGTGAACACATGTCGTCTAATATATGTTGTCTAATGTAGTGAACACATGTTGTCTAATGGAGTGAACACATGTCGTTTAATATATGTTGTCTAATGTAGTGAACACATGTCATCTAATATATGTTGTCTAATGCAGTGAACACATGTCGTCTAATATATGTTGTCTAATGTAGTGAACACATGTCGTCTAATATATGTTGTCTAATGTAGTGAACACATGTTGTCTAATGGAGTGAACACATGTCATCTAATATATGTTGTCTAATGCAGTGAACACATGTCGTCTAATATATGTTGTCTAATGCAGTGAACACATGTCGTCTAATATATGTTGTCTAATGTAGTGAACACATGTTGTCTAATGGAGTGAACACATGTCATCTAATATATGTTGTCTAATGCAGTGAACACATGTTGTCTAATATATGTTGTCTAATGTAGTGAACACATGTTGTCTAATATATGTTGTCTAATGTAGTGAACACATGTTGTCTAATATATGTTGTCTAATGTAGTGAACACATGTTGTCTAATATATGTTGTCTAATGTAGTGAACACATGTTGTCTAATATATGTTGTCTAATGTAGTGAACACATGTTGTCTAATATATGTTGTCTAATGCAGTGAACACATGTTGTCTAATATATGTTGTCTAATGTAGTGAACACATGTTGTCTAATATATGTTGTCTAATGTAGTGAACACATGTTGTCTAATATATGTTGTCTAATGTAGTGAACACATGTTGTCTAATATATGTTGTCTAATGTAGTGAACACATGTCATCTAATATATGTTGTCTAATGCAGTGAACACATGTCGTCTAATGGAGTGAACACATGTTGTCTAATATATGTTGTCTAATGCAGTGAACACATGTCGTCTAATATATGTTGTCTAATGTAGTGAACACATGTTGTCTAATGGAGTGAACACATGTTGTCTAATATATGTTGTCTAATGCAGTGAACACATGTCGTCTAATATATGTTGTCTAATGTAGTGAACACAAGTTGTCTAATGCAGTGAACACATGTCGTCTAATATATGTTGTCTAATGTAGTGAACACATGTTGTCTAATGTAGTGAACACATGTTGTCTAATGTAGTGAACACATGTTGTCTAATGTAGTGAACACATGTTGTCTAATGGAGTGAACACATGTCGTCTAATATATGTTGTCTAATGCAGTGAACACATGTCGTCTAATATATGTTGTCTAATGCAGTGAACACATGTCGTCTAATGTAGTGAACACATGTTGTCTAATGTAGTGAACACATGTTGTCTAATGTAGTGAACACATGTTGTCTAATGCAGTGAACACGTTGTCTAATGTAGTGAACACATGTTGTCTAATATATGTTGTCTAATGTAGTGAACACATG
Organism: Oncorhynchus keta; assembly: GCF_023373465.1. Classification (NCBI taxonomy): domain Eukaryota; kingdom Metazoa; phylum Chordata; class Actinopteri; order Salmoniformes; family Salmonidae; genus Oncorhynchus; species Oncorhynchus keta. The sequence continues at coordinate 7,245 of NW_026289853.1, forward strand.
TCGTCTAATGCAGTGAACACATGTTGTCTAATATATGTTGTCTAATGCAGTGAACACATGTCGTCTAATGGAGTGAACACATGTCGTCTAATATGTGGTGTCTAATGTAGTGAACACATGTTGTCTAATGCAGTGAACACATGTCGTCTAATATGTGTTGTCTAATGCAGTGAACACATGTCGTCTAATATATGTTGTCTAATGTAGTGAACACATGTTGTCTAATGCAGTGAACACATGTCGTCTAATATGTGTTGTCTAATGCAGTGAACACATGTCGTCTAATATATGTTGTCTAATGTAGTGAACACATGTTGTCTAATATATGTTGTCTAATGTAGTGAACACATGTTGTCTAATATATGTTGTCTAATGTAGTGAACACATGTTGTCTAATGCAGTGAACACATGTCGTCTAATATGTGTTGTCTAATGCAGTGAACACATGTCGTCTAATATATGTTGTCTAATGTAGTGAACACATGTTGTCTAATATATGTTGTCTAATGTAGTGAACACATGTCGTCTAATGCAGTGAACACATGTTGTCTAATATATGTTGTCTAATGCAGTGAACACATGTCGTCTAATATATGTTGTCTAATGTAGTGAACACATGGTGTCTAATATATGTTGTCTAATGTAGTGAACACATGTCGTCTAATATATGTTGTCTAATGCAGTGAACACATGTCGTCTAATATATGTTGTCTAATGCAGTGAACACATGTCGTCTAATATATGTTGTCTAATGTAGTGAACACATGTCGTCTAATGCAGTGAACACATGTTGTCTAATATATGTTGTCTAATGCAGTGAACACATGTCGTCTAATGGAGTGAACACATGTCGTCTAATATGTGTTGTCTAATGTAGTGAACACATGTTGTCTAATGCAGTGAACACATGTCGTCTAATATGTGTTGTCTAATGCAGTGAACACATGTCATCTAATATATGTTGTCTAATGTAGTGAACACATGTTGTCTAATGCAGTGAACACATGTCGTCTAATATGTGTTGTCTAATGCAGTGAACACATGTCGTCTAATATATGTTGTCTAATGTAGTGAACACATGTTGTCTAATATATGTTGTCTAATGTAGTGAACACATGTTGTCTAATGCAGTGAACACATGTCGTCTAATATGTGTTGTCTAATGCAGTGAACACATGTCGTCTAATATATGTTGTCTAATGTAGTGAACACATGTTGTCTAATATATGTTGTCTAATGTAGTGAACACATGTCGTCTAATGCAGTGAACACATGTTGTCTAATATATGTTGTCTAATGCAGTGAACACATGTCGTCTAATATATGTTGTCTCATGTAGTGAACACATGGTGTCTAATATATGTTGTCTAATGTAGTGAACACATGTCGTCTAATATATGTTGTCTAATGCAGTGAACACATGTCGTCTAATATATGTTGTCTAATGCAGTGAACACATGTCGTCTAATATATGTTGTCTAATGTAGTGAACACATGTCGTCTAATGGAGTGAACACATGTCGTCTAATATGTGTTGTCTAATGTAGTGAACACATGTTGTCTAATGCAGTGAACACATGTCGTCTAATATGTGTTGTCTAATGCATGAAACATTGTCTAATATATGTTGTCTAATGCAGTGAACACATGTTGTCTAATGCAGTGAACACATGTCGTCTAATATGTGTTGTCTAATGCAGTGAACACATGTCGTCTAATATATGTTGTCTAATGTAGTGAACACATGTTGTCTAATATATGTTGTCTAATGTAGTGAACACATGTCGTCTAATGCAGTGAACAGATGTTGTCTAATGTAGTGAACACATGTTGTCTAATGCAGTGAACACATGTTGTCTAATGTAGTGAACACATGTCGTCTAATGCAGTGGACACATGTTGTCTAATATGAACCGTGTTGTCTAATGCAGTGAACACATGTTGTCTAATATATGTTGTCTAATGTAGTGAACACATGTCGTCTAATGCAGTGAACACATGTTGTCTAATGCAGTGAACACATGTTGTCTAATGTAGTGAACACATGTTGTCTAATATATGTTGTCTAATGCAGTGAACACATGTTGTCTAATATATGTTGTCTAATGTAGTGAACACATGTTGTCTAATATATGTTGTCTAATGTAGTGAACACATGTTGTCTAATGCAGTGAACACATGTTGTCTAATATATGTTGTCTAATGTAGTGAACACATGTTGTCTAATATATGTTGTCTAATGCAGTGAACACATGTTGTCTAATATATGTTGTCTAATGCAGTGAACACATGTTGTCTAATATATGTTGTCTAATGCAGTGAACACATGTTGTCTAATATATGTTGTCTAATGCAGTGAACACATGTTGTCTAATGCGGTGACACAAGTTGTCTAATGCGTGTGACACCTGTGTCTAATATATGTTGTCTAATGCAGTGAGAATGTTGTCTAATATATGTTTAATGCAGTGAACACATGTTGTCTAATGCACGTTGTCTAAAGTGAGCACATGTTGTCTAATGCAGTGAACACATGCATGCAATGAACACATGTTGTCTAATATATGTTGTCAGTGAACACATGTTGTCTAATGCAGTATGTTGTCTAATGCAGTGAAACATGTTGTTTAATATATGTTGTCTAATGCAGTGAATTTATGTTTTTTTAATGCGGAGGTGAACACGGGTCAATGCAGTGAACACATGTTGTGTAATGCAGTCAACACATTGTTTAATGCAGTGAACACATGTTGTTTAATAATGTTGTCTAATGCTGTGATCATATTGTGTAATGCAGTTAACACATTGTTTATTGCAGTGAACACATGCTGTTTAATGCAGTGAACACATCTTATCTAATGCTATGAGCACATGTTGTCTAATGCAGTGATAACATGTTGTCTAATGCCGTGAAAATATAATAATAATAATAATAATATATGCCATTTAGCAGACGCTTTTATCCAAAGCGACTTACAGTCATGTGTGCATACATTCTATGTATGGGTGGTCCCGGGTCTAGCACCCCTTGTGTAGAGAGATCCTCACCAAGAGGGATGGTCACATCGGTAACAGTGGACCGATGACTCACATGAGTAGCCATAACCTCCTACAGGGATATGGCTATAGCTGTTGCTAGGCAGCCAGTGCCAGTTGCTAGGTGATGGTGACAAGTAGGGGCTGGAGGTATGACTGAGGACCCATTAGGTGAGGGGTTTTGAGAAGGCAAGGGAGAGAGGATGTGAGGAGGAGGGCGCTAGGAGTGAGTTCAGAGGTCATGTGGGAGGCTTCCCATAGAGTGCATGATGAAGAGGAAGGTCCAATGCATTGTGGGAACAGCCATTATAGAATGGTCTAGTCTGTGTGTGTTGTCACATCTCTCCATAGACATGTGATATTGTTAATTACCCCTCTGTCTAAGGTGTGATGTCATCAATCCCTACCCGCTAACTCTCCACTAAGTCATCCACTAACTTATCCACTAAGTCCTCCCCAAAGCCATCCACTACGTCATACCTAAGTCATCCACTAATTCTTCTTCCACAGCCTCCCTGGCCATCCTTATGTCTGTCCAAGGGCTACAGATGGGACAACTGTCACAGATAGACTGGGTTGGGCATTTATCAGGTCAACACACAAACACACACACACACACACACACACACACACACACACACACACACACACACACACACACACACACACACACACACACACACACACACACACACACACACACACACACACACACACACACACACACACACACACACACACACACACACACACACCCAACACACACCCACGGTGACAGTGACACACACACATACACACACTCAGTGACACAAACACACAAGTATCGGCACGGTGACACAGATGCACGCATGCACACACACAGGCAGACAAATTCACCGTGAGGGTGAGAATGAGAGCAGGGATGTGAGTAATGTGTTGGTTTCTCCCTCTCCATACTGGGACAGTGTGGGTCTGAGGGCTGGTTTCTCCTCTCCATACTGGGACAGTGTGGGTCTGAGGGCTGGTTTCTCCTCTCCATACTGGGACAGTGTGGGTCTGAGGGCTGGTTTCTCCTCTCCATACTGGGGGGTCTGAGGGCTGGTTTCTCCTCCATACTGGGACAGTGTGGGTCTGAGGGCTGGTTTCTCCCTTCCATACTGGGACAGTGTGGGTCTGAGGGCTGGTTTCTCCTCTCCATACTGGGACAGTGCAGGTCTGAGGGTGGGTTCTCTCCATACTGGGACAGTGTGGGTCTGAGGCTGGTTTCTCCCTCTCCATACTGGGACAGTGCAGGTCTGAGGGCTGGTGTCTCCTCTCCATACTGGGACAGTGTGGGTCTGAGGGCTGGTTTCTCCTCTCCATACTGGGACAGTGTGGGTCTGAGGGCTGGTTTCTCCTCTCCATACTGGGACAGTGTGGGTCTGAGGGCTGGCTTCTCCTCTCCATACTGGGACAGTGTGGGTCTGAGGGCTGGTTTCTCCTCTCCATACTGGGACAGTGTGGGTCTGAGGGCTGGTTTCTCCTCTCCATACTGGGACAGTGTGGGTCTGAGGGCTGGTGTCTCCTTCCATACTGGGACAGTGTGGGTCTGAGGGCTGGTTTCTCCTCTCCATACTGGGACAGTGTGGGTCTGAGGGCTGGTTTCTCCTCTCCATACTGGGACAGTGTGGGTCTAAGGGTTATTTCTCCTCTCCATACTGGTCTGAGAGTTGGTTTCTCCACTCTGGAGTTGGAACTCATCATGCCTGCAGAGTGAGGAAGGTCCTAGTAAGATACAATGTAGGGGAGAATGGTGTTAAAAGCATACATGCTGTCTGCCTCTCCTACTCTCCCCTACTCTCCCTAGCCAGCAGAATACCACCCTGCATCCTACTGCTTTCTTGTCTCTGAAGCTAAGCAGGGCTGGTCCTTGTCAATACCTGGATGGGAGACTAGAAGCTGTTGGAGGGCCAGTAGGGGGCACTCTTTCCTCTGGTCTAAAAATATCCCAATACCCCAGGAAAGTGATTGGGGACATTATCCTGTGTAGAGTGCTGTCTTTGGGATGGGATGTTAAATGGATGTCCTGACTCTCTGTGGTTACTTACAGATCCCATGGCACTTATTGTAAGAGTAGGGCTGTTAAGCCTGTTGTCCTGGCTAAATTCCCAATCTCATACAATCATAGTCACCCCATATTTCTAATTGGCTCAGTCAATCTTCTATTCCCAGGTTGTTGCTGTAAATGAGAATGTGTTCTCAGTCACCTTACCTGGAAAAATACATTTTAAAAATCCCTACTCTGGCTTTCCTTCCCTCCCCTTCTCTGCTAGAGGTTGGCTGTATCTCACTCGCCTGTCTTGTACAGAGTTCAGCAGTGAGGAGAGGAGTGTGTGATTAGCTTTAGGGGTCATGTTTAACAGATTATCAGATTAGTTAGTAGGACTGCACAGCAGGACTGAACAAAATGAAGTCTGGGAAACCTCTACTCATGTGACCAGACATGTCTGTCAGGACTTGTCATGAGGAAAACAGGCAGGCAGGCTGACATACACTGTATATACAAAAGTATGTGGACATCCTTTCAAATGAGTGATTTCGGCTATTTCCAGCCCCACCATCTACTGACAGGTGTATAAAATTGCTCACACAGCCATGCAATCTCCATAGACAAACTTTGGCAGTAGAATGGCTCACTGAAGAGCTCAGTGACTTTCAACATGTCACCGTCCATAGGATGCCACCTTTCCAACAAGTCAATTCATCAAATTTCTGCCTGCTAGCGCTGCCCGGGTCAACTGTAAGTGCTGTTATTGTGAAGTGGAAACATCTAGGAGCAACAACGGCTCAGCCGCAAAGTGGTAGGCCCACAAGCTCACAGAACGAGATCCCAGGAGTGCTGAAGTGCGGAGCACGTAAAATCGTCTGTCCTGCAACATTCACAGCCAACTTCTAAACTGCTTCTGGAAGCAATGTCAGCACAAGAAATGTTCATTGGGAGTTTCATGAAATGGGTTTCCATGGTCATCCCCACAGTAACTGTACGTACATATCCCAACCAGACACAATGGATTACAGCTGCCGCTTTATAAGAAGTCCCGCTACAACCTCCGACGAGCCATCAAACAGAAAACCGGCTCTGACAGTCATTGGATATGGCAGGGCTTGTATCACAGTCAAATGTTTGGACACACCCATTACAGGGTTTTTCTTTATTTTTATTTTTACTATATATATACACTGTAGTATAATAGTCAAGACATTAAAACTATGAATTAACACATATGGAATCATGTAGTAATCATAAAAAGTGTTAAACAAATCCAAATATATTTTATATTTGAGATTCCTCAAAGTAGCCTTTGCCTTGATGACAACTTTGCACACTTTTGTCATTCTCTCAACCAGCTTCACGAGTTAGTCATCTGGAATGCATTTCAATTACCAGGTGTGCTTTGTTAAAAGTTAATTTGTGTAATTGCTTTAGTTCTTAATGTGTTTGAGCCTAGCAGTTGTGTTGTGACATGGTAGGGGTGGTATACAGAAGATAGCCATATTTGGTAAAAGACCAAGTCCATATTATGGCACGAACAGCTCAAATAAGCAAAGAGAAATGAACGTCCATCAATAATTTAAGACATGGAGGTCAGTCAATCCGGAAAATGTCAAGAACTTTTAAAGTTTCTTCAAGTGCAGTCGCAAAAACCATCAAGCTCTATGATGAAACTGGCTCTCATGAGGACTGCGATGAAGACCCAGAGTTACCTCTGCTGCAGAGGATAATTTCATTACAGTTACCAGCCTCAGAAATTGCAGCCAAAATTAATGCTTCACAGAGTTCAAGTAACAGACACATCTCAACATCAATTGTTCAAAGGAGACTGAGTGAATCAGGCCTTTGTGGTCAAATTGTTACAAAGAAACCACTACTAAAGGACACCAATAATAAGAAGAGACTTGCTTGGGTCAAGAAACTTGAGCAATGGACATTAGATCGGTAAATCTGTCCTTTGGTCTGATGAGTCCAAATTTGAGATTGTTGGTTCCAACCGCTGTGTCTTTGTGAGACGCAAGATAAGGTGAACGGATGATCTCCACATATTCGGTTCCCCACTCTGAGGCATGGAGGATGAGGTATGATGGTGTGGTGCCTTGCTGGTGACACTGTCTTTGATTTATTTAGAATTCAAGGCACACTTAACCAGCATAGCTATCACAGCATTCTGCAGTACACGCCATCCCATCTGGTTTGAGATGGTTTGGGATAAGCTAGACCGCAGAGTGAAGCGAAAAGCAGCCAACAAGTGCTCAGCACTTTTCTTATTAACAACTATAGTTTTGGCAAGTCGGTTAGGACATTTACTTTGTGCATGACACAAGTAATTTTTCCAACAATTGATTACAGACATATTATTTCACTTATAATTGACTGTATCACAATTCCAGTGAGTCAGAATTTTATATACACTAAGTTGACTGTACCTTTAAACAGCTTGGAAAAATCCCAGACAATTATGTCATGGCTTTAGAAGCTTCTACCTGTGAATGTATTTCCAGGCCTACCTTCAAAACCCAGTGACTCTTTGCTTGACATAATTGGAAAACCAAAAAGAAAACAGCCAAGAACTCATAAAAATTTGTAGACCTCCACAAGTCTTGTTCATCCTTGGGAGCAATTTCCAAACGCCTGAAGGTACTGCGTTCATCTGTACAAATAATAGTACGCAGGTATAAACACAATGGGACCACGCAGTTGTCATACCGCTCAGGAAGGAGATGTGTTCTGTCTCCTAGAGATGAACGCACTTTGTGCGAAAAGTGCAAATCAATCCCAGAACAACATCAAAGGACCTTTGTGAAGATGCTGGAGGAAACAGGTACAAAAGTATCTATATCCACAGTAAAACGAGTCTTATATCGGCATAACCTGAAAGGCCACTCAGCAAGGAAGAAGCCACTGCTCCAAAACAGCCATAAAAAAAGGCAGACTATGGTTTGGAAGTGCACATAAAGATCGTACTTTTTGATAAATGTCCTCTGGTTTGATGAAACAAAAATATAACTGTTTGGCTATAATGACCATCGTTATGTTTGGAGGAAAAGGGCAGGCTTGCAAGCCAAAGAACACCATACCAACCGTGAAGCACGGGCTGGCAGCATCATGCAGCAAAATAGATGGCATCATGAGGAGGAAAATGATGTGGATATATTGAAGCAACATCTCAAGACATCAGTCAGGAAGTTAAAGCTTGATCGCAAATGGGTCAAACCAAACGGACAATGACCCCAAGCATACTGCCAAATTTGTGGCATAATTGCTTAAGGACAACAAAGTCAAGGTATTGGAGTGACCATCACAAAGCCCTGACCTCAATCCCATAGAAAAATGTAGGGCAGAACTGAAAAGCGTTTCCGAGCAAGGAGGCCTACAAACCTGACTCAATTACCTGTACACCAGCTTTATCAGGAGGAATGGGCCAACATTCACCCAACTTATTGTGGGAAACTTGGGAAGGCTTCCGGAAACGTTTGACCTAAGTTAAAGAATTTAAAGGCAATGCTACCGAATACTAATTGAGTGTATGTAAACTTCTGACCCACTGGGAATGTGATGAAGGAAGTAAAGCTGAAATAAATAATTCTCTCTACTATTATTCTGACATTTCAAATTCTTAAAGTAAAGTGGTGATCCTAAATGACCTAAGACAGGGAATTATTTTCTGGGATTAATTATCAGGATTTGTGAAAACTGAGTTTAAATATATTGGCTAAGGTGTATGTGAACTGTATATCTCACTAGGTCAGATATTTTAGCCTCCATATATCCACTAGTTCCAATATATCCATGATATTCATGATTTCCTTAAGTGCATGAGGGGTGATAGTGTTTATAGTGTGATTTCCTTATGTGCATGAGGGTGATAGTGTTTATAGTGTGATTTCCTTACGTGCATGAGGGTGATAGTGTTTATAGTGTGATTTCCTTACGTGCATGAGGGTGATAGTGTTTATAGTGTGATTGCGTTACGTGCATGAGGGTGATAGTGTTTATAGTGTGATTTCCTTATGTGCATGAGGGTGATAGTGTTTATAGTGTGATTTCCTTACGTGCATGAGGGTGATAGTGTTTACAGTGTGATTTCCTTAGTGCATGAGGGCGATAGTGTTTATAGTGTGACTTCCTTACGTGCATGAGGGTGATAGTGTTTATAGTGTGATTTCCTTACGCGCATGAGGGTGATAGTGTTTATAGTGTGATTTCCTTACGTGCATGGGGGTGATAGTGTTTATAGTGTGATTTCCTTACGTATGAGGGTGATAGTGTTTATAGTGTGATTTCCTTACGTGCATGAGGGTGATAGTGTTTATAGTGTGATTTCCTTACGTGCATGAGGGTGATAGTGTTTATAGTGTGATTTCCTTACGTGCATGAGGGTGATAGTGTTTATAGTGTGATTTCCTTCGTGCATGAGGGAGATAGTGTTTATAGTGTGATTTCCTTACGCGCATGAGGGTGATAGTGTTTATAGTGTGATTTCCTTACGTGCATGAGGGTGATAGTGTTTATAGTGTGATTTCTTTACGTGCATGAGGGTGATAGTGTTTATAGTGTGATTTCCTTACGTGCACATGAGGGTGATAGTGTTTATAGTGTGATTTCCTTAGTGCATGAGGGTGATAGTGTTTATAGTGTGATTTCCTTTACGCTCCATTGAGGTATTTAAAACAGTATTATAATCTCCCACCATTATAATGGAGTCTTGTATTGCTTGCAGGGTTTATCATTTATTAAATATATTTCCAAAGAAACGTGGATCATCATTATTTGGTCCGTAAAGTTTTAATCTGTTTATGGTCCAATAACATATTTAATATCATATCTACTTTGGGGATCTGTTAGACAATTTGCATATTCGGGATCAAAATTACAGTTAATTAATGTCGTCACCTCTTTTGAGTTTCTTTGCCCATGGGAGAAGTATATTTCACCCCCCAGTCTTCTAAAATTGTTGAATGAGTTTCCTGTAAAAAATAAATATTATACTTCTCTTTAAGACACGTAAATATTGTTAATCTTTCTTATTATCTGCTAAGCCATTACAATTACATCTGGCTATGCATATTTCATCAATTAGCATAATGAGATACAAGTTTCAAATCTATTTATCATAATATATGTTTGTAAATTGTCCAGCTGTTGCTTCTGGTTACAGGTAAATTGCACACGGCCTTCGTTGACCCCAGAAACCAAATTGTGTCAGTCAGTGTATTGTGTTGAGGTAGGAAGACAGGCAGGGACTTTACCACAGTGCAAGCACACCTGTGGTCTTACTCAACAGTAATACGGCCAGCACTGTGCTAATCAGTGGAGGCTGCTGAGGGACGACCGCTCATAATAATGTCTGATCGGAGCAAATGGAATGGCAGAACACATGGAAACCATGTGGAAACAATGTGTTTGATGTATTTTGATACCGTTACACTGATTCCATTCCAGCCATTACCACAACACCATCCTCCCCCAATGAAGGTGACACCAACCTCCTGTGGTGCTAATACCTTGGGGGAACTGGAGTTGTGCCTGTCTACCTGTCTGTCTGAATCGCCGTATAGACCTGGATCACATTGGCTAAACGAGGCTATCTGCATTGTGTCCTGCCACCCACCACCCCGCCAAACCCTCTTTTACGCTACTGCTACTCTGTTCATCATATATGCTTAGTCACTTTAACCATATCTACATGTACATACTACCTCAATCAGCCTGACTAACCGGTGTCTGTATGTGGCCTCGCTACTTTTATAGCCTGTCTTTTTACTGTTGTTTTATTTCTTACCTACCTACACCCGTCTAACACCTTTTTGCAATATTGGGTAGAGCCTGTAAGTAAACATTTCACTGTAAGGTCGGCACCTGTTGTATTCGGCACACATAAACTTTGATTTGGTTTGATTTGAGATCCCACTTCTACAGCTTGTCTCACACAAGTCAGTCTGTAAGGGTTTTCTTCTGGTGAAAGAGAGGCGGACCAAAATGCAGCGTGGTGGTTATTCATGTTTTTAATGAAGACGACTATACATGAACAGACTATACAAAACAAGAAAAGTGAAAACCTAAACAGTCCTATCTGGTGCAAACACAGAGATAGGAACAATCACCCACAAACCCAACACAAAACAGGCTACCAAAATATGGTTCCCAATCAGAGACAAAGACTAACACCTGCCTCTGATTGAGAACCATATCAGGCCAAACATAGAAATAGACAAACAAGACACACAACATAGAATTCCCACCCAGCTCACGTCCTGACCAACACTAAAACAAGGAAAACACATACGAACGATGGACAGAACGTGACACAGTCAACCACTACACCATTTGGTTATCAGAAAATAA
>NW_026289854.1:0-4087 GCF_023373465.1 Oncorhynchus keta
GGAATCTGACTTTGTGGCTGGGAATCTGACTTTGTGGCTGTGGAATCTGACTTTGTGGCTGTGGAATCTGACTTTGAGGCTGGGGAATCTGACTTTGTGGCTGTGGAATCTGACTTTGTGGCTGGGGAATCTGACTTTGTGGCTGTGGAATCTGACTTTGTGGCTGTGGAATCTGACTTTGTGGCTGTGGAATCTGACTTTGTGGCTGTGGGATCTGACTTTGTGGCTGTGGAATCTGACTTTGTGGCTGTGGAATCTGACTTTGTGGCTGTGGAATCTGACTTTGTGGCTGTGGAATCTGACTTTGTGGCTGTGGAATCTGACTTTGTGGCTGTGGGATCTGACTTTGTGGCTGTGGAATCTGACTTTGTGGCTGTGGAATCTGACTTTGTGGCTGTGGAATCTGACTTTGTGGCTGTGGAATCTGACTTTGTGGCTGTGGAATCTGACTTTGTGGCTGTGGAATCTGACTTTGTGGCTGTGGAATCTGACTTTGTGGCTGTGGAATCTGACTTTGTGGCTGTGGAATCTGACTTTGTGGCTGTGGAATCTGACTTTGTGGCTGTGGAATCTGACTTTGTGGCTGTGGAATCTGACTTTGTGGCTGTGGGATCTGACTTTGTGGCTGTGGAATCTGACTTTGGCTGTGGAATCTGACTTTGTGGCTGTGGAATCTGACTTTGTGGCTGTGGAATCTGACTTTGTGGCTGTGGAATCTGACTTTGTGGCTGTGGAATCTGACTTTGTGGCTGTGGAATCTGACTTTGTGGCTGTGGAATCTGACTTTGTGGCTGTGGAATCTGACTTTGTGGCTGTGGAATCTGACTTTGTGGCTGTGGAATCTGACTTTGTGGCTGGGGAATCTGACTTTGTGGCTGTGGAATCTGACTTTGTGGCTGTGGAATCTGACTTTGTGGCTGTGGAATCTGACTTTGTGGCTGTGGAATCTGACTTTGTGGCTGTGGAATCTGACTTTGTGGCTGTGGAATCTGACTTTGTGGCTGTGGAATCTGACTTTGTGGCTGTGGAATCTGACTTTGTGGCTGTGGAATCTGACTTTGTGGCTGTGGAATCTGACTTTGTGGCTGTGGAATCTGACTTTGTGGCTGTGGAATCTGACTTTGTGGCTGTGGAGTCTGACTTTGTGGCTGTGGGATCTGACTTTGTGGCTGTTGAATCTGACTTTGTGGCTGTGGAATCTGACTTTGTGGCTGTGGAATCTGACTTTGTGGCTGTAGGAATCTGACTTTGTGGCTGTGGAATCTGACTTTGTGGCTGTGGAATCTGACTTTGTGGCTGTGGAATCTGACTTTGTGGCTGTGGAATCTGACTTTGTGGCTGGGAATCTGACTTTGTGGCTGGGGAATCTGACTTTGTGGCTGTGGGATCTGACTTTGTGGCTGTGGAATCTGACTTTGTGGCTGGGAATCTGACTTTGTGGCTGTGGAATTACATTTACATTTAAGTCATTTAGCAGACGCTCTTATCCAGAAGCGACTTACAATTCTAAATTCCATGCATGACTTATTCAATTGGAATTCATCAGATACTGTATGTAATATAAATCCATCAATGTTTTCTTCTTCTTTATTAGGTATGCACAGACCCCCAAAACTCAAATGGATTGATTGCCTTTCAATCTCAACACAGCTGGTGTTTCATCTCTCTTGCCATCTGACATAGAGCACAGGGCCCACAGAACATGTACACTGCCCAGTCATCAATTAAGCTGCCCGGGATGTTGTATCTCTCTCTCATGGAATCTGACTTTAGCTGTGGAATCTGACTTTGTGGCTGTGGAATCTGACTTTGTGGCTGTGGAATCTGACTTTGTGGCTGGGGAATCTGACTTTGTGGCTGTGGAATCTGACTTTGTGGCTGGGAATCTGACTTTGTGGCTGTGGGGAATCTGACTTTGTGGCTGTGGAATCTGACTTTGTGGCTGTAGGAATCTGACTTTGTGGCTGTGGAATCTGACTTTGTGGCTGTGGGAATCTGACTTTGTGGCTGTGGAATCTGACTTTGTGGCTGTGGAATCTGACTTTGTGGCTGTAGGAATCTGACTTTGTGGCTGTGGGATCTGACTTTGTGGCTGTGGAATCTGACTTTGTGGCTGTGGAATCTGACTTTGTGGCTGTGGAATCTGACTTTGTGGCTGGGGAATCTGACTTTGTGGCTGTGGAATCTGACTTTGTGGCTGTGGAATCTGACTTTGTGGCTGTGGAATCTGACTTTGTGGCTGTGGAATCTGACTTTGTGGCTGTGGGGTGACTTTGTGGCTGTGGGATCTGACTTTGTGGCTGGGAATCTGACTTTGTGGCTGTGGAATCTGACTTTGTGGCTGTGGAATCTGACTTTGTGGCTGTGGAATCTGACTTTGTGGCTGTGGAATCTGACTTTGTGGCTGTGGAATCTGACTTTGTGGCTGTGGAATCTGACTTTGTGGCTGTGGAATCTGACTTTGTGGCTGTGGAATCTGACTTTGTGGCTGTGGAATCTGACTTTGTGGCTGTGGGATCTGACTTTGTGGCTGTGGAATCTGACTTTGTGGCTGTGGAATCTGACTTTGTGGCTGTGGAATCTGACTTTGTGGCTGTGGAATCTGACTTTGTGGCTGTGGAATCTGACTTTGTGGCTGTGGAATCTGACTTTGTGGCTGGGGAATCTGACTTTGTGGCTGTGGAATCTGACTTTGTGGCTGTGGAATCTGACTTTGTGGCTGTGGAATCTGACTTTGTGGCTGTGGAATCTGACTTTGTGGCTGTGGAATCTGACTTTGTGGCTGTGGAATCTGACTTTGTGGCTGTGGAATCTGACTTTGTGGCTGTGGAATCTGACTTTGTGGCTGTGGAATCTGACTTTGTGGCTGTGGAATCTGACTTTGTGGCTGTGGAATCTGACTTTGTGGCTGTGGAATCTGACTTTGTGGCTGTGGAATCTGACTTTGTGGCTGTGGAATCTGACTTTGTGGCTGTGGAATCTGACTTTGTGGCTGTGGAATCTGACTTTGTGGCTGTGGAATCTGACTTTGTGGCTGGGGAATCTGACTTTGTGGCTGTGGAATCTGACTTTGTGGCTGTGGAATCTGACTTTGTGGCTGTGGAATCTGACTTTGTGGCTGTGGAATCTGACTTTGTGGCTGTGGAATCTGACTTTGTGGCTGTGGAATCTGACTTTGTGGCTGTGGAATCTGACTTTGTGGCTGTAGAATCTGACTTTGTGGCTGTGGAATCTGACTTTGTGGCTGTGGAATCTGACTTTGTGGCTGTGGAATCTGACTTTGTGGCTGTGGAATCTGACTTTGTGCTGTGGAATCGGACTTTGTGGCTGTGGAATCTGACTTTGTGGCTGTGGAATCTGACTTTGTGGCTGTGGAATCTGACTTTGTGGCTGTGGAATCTGACTTTGTGGCTGTGGAATCTGACTTTGTGGCTGTGGGATCTGACTTTGTGGCTGTGGAATCTGACTTTGTGGCTGTGGAATCTGACTTTGTGGCTGTGGAATCTGACTTTGTGGCTGTGGAATCTGACTTTGTGGCTGTGGAATCTGACTTTGTGGCTGTGGAATCTGACTTTGTGGCTGTGGAATCTGACTTTGTGGCTGTGGAATCTGACTTTGTGGCTGTGGAATCTGACTTTGTGGCTGTGGAATCTGACTTTGTGGCTGTGGAATCTGACTTTGTGGCTGTGGAATCTGACTTTGTGGCTGTGGAATCTGACTTTGTGGCTGTGGAATCTGACTTTGTGGCTGTGGAATCTGACTTTGTGGCTGTGGAATCTGACTTTGTGGCTGTGGAATCTGACTTTGTGGCTGTGGAATCTGACTTTGTGGCTGTGGAATCTGACTTTGTGGCTGTGGAATCTGACTTTGTGGCTGTGGAATCTGACTTTGTGGCTGTGGAATCTGACTTTGTGGCTGTGGAATCTGACTTTGTGGCTGTGGAGATCTGACTTTGTGGCTGTGGAATCTGACTTTGTGGCTGTGGAATCTGACTTTGTGGCTGTGGAATCTGACTTTGTGGCTGTGGAATCTGACTTTGTGGCTGTGGAATCTGACTTTGTGGCTGTGGAATCTGACTTTGTGGCTG
>NW_026289855.1:0-30428 GCF_023373465.1 Oncorhynchus keta
CCATTATAACAGAATGAGTCCAGTCAGAGACGACAGGTAGTTAGAGGTGTTGTACCGTAGTGTTTCTAGTCTCTACTACAGTACAGAGTCCAGTCAGAGACGACAGGTAGTTAGAGGTGTTGTGCCGTAGTGTTTCTAGTCTCTACTACAGTACAGAGTCCAGTCAGAGACGACAGGTAGTTAGAGGTGTTGTAGCGTAGTGTTTCTAGTCTCTACTACAGTACAGAGTCCAGTCAGAGACGACAGGTAGTTAGAGGTGTTGTACCGTAGTGTTTCTAGTCTCTACCACAGTACAGAGTCCAGTCAGAGACGACAGGTAGTTAGAGGTGTTGTACCGTAGTGTTTCTAGTCTCTACTACAGTACAGAGTCCAGTCAGAGACGACAGGTAGTTAGAGGTGTTGTACCGTAGTGTTTCTAGTCTCTACCACAGTACAGAGTCCAGTCAGAGACGACAGGTAGTTAGAGGTGTTGTACCGTAGTGTTTCTAGTCTCTACTACAGTACAGAGTCCAGTCAGAGACGACAGGTAGTTAGAGGTGTTGTACCGTAGTGTTTCTAGTCTCTACTACAGTACAGAGTCCAGTCAGAGACGACAGGTAGTTAGAGGTGTTGTACCGTAGTGTTTCTAGTCTCTACTACAGTACAGAGTCCAGTCAGAGACGACAGGTAGTTAGTTAGTGTTGTACCGTAGTGTTTCAGGCCTCTTCTTCACCTTGCCTCCCTTCTGATCCATCATGGCCCCCTCTATATCAGCCTGGATCAGGTTGGCCTGGTGGAGACAGACAGAGAGAGAGAGAATACATCACTAACTGTGTGTGTGTGTGTGTGTGTGTGTGTGTGTGTGTGTGTGTATTGATGTCGTCACACTGGAACAGGTGCAGGTCTGGTTTGCCCTGGCCCGGCTCCTTACACACCAGAGCCAAGATGGAGTCATATCTACAGTACTACATCCATGTGTGTGTGTACCTTGATGTCGTCACTGGAACAGGTGCAGGTCTGGTTTGCCTGGCCCGGCTCCTTACACACCAGAGCCAAGATGGGTCGTAGTTGCAGGATGACATCACTGCCTGGCAGTGCATGATGGTCCCCAAGGGAAAGTTCTCAACTCATTCTGAAACAATAACCAACAGGTCAGCTTAAAAACTGTACTGAGACCAGCCTAACATACAGGTTAGGGATCAGAACCAACTTAAAAACTGTACTGAGACCAGCCCTAACATACAGGTTAGTGATCAGAACCAGCTTAAAAACTGTACTGAGACCAGCCTAACATACAGGTTAGGGATCAGAACCAACAAAAACTGTACTGAGACCAGGAGTTTATACAGGACCTGGGTTACCCTGAGCATGGCAGGGCTGTTGTGTTTATACAGGACCTGGCGTTACCCTGAGCATGGCAGGGCTGTTGTGTTTATACAGGACCTGGCGTTACCCTGAGCATGGCAGACCTGTTGTGTTTATACAGGACCTGGAGTTACCCTGAGCATGGCAGGGCTGTTGTGTTTATACAGGACCTGGAGTTACCTGAGCATGGCAGGGCTGTTGTGTTTATACAGGACCTGGCGTTACCCTGAGCATGGCAGGGCTGTTGTGTTTATACAGGACCTGGAGTTACCCTGAGCATGGCAGGGCTGTTGTGTTTATACAGGACCTGGCGTTACCCTGAGCATGGCAGACCTGTTGTGTTTATACAGGACCTGGAGTTACCCTGAGCATGGCAGGGCTGTTGTGTTTATACAGGACCTGGAGTTACCCTGAGCATGGCAGGGCTGTTGTGTTTATACAGGACCTGGAGTTACCCTGAGCATGGCAGACCTGTTGTGTTTATACAGGACCTGGCGTTACCCTGAGCATGGCAGACCTGTTGTGTTTATACAGGACCTGGAGTTACCCTGAGCATGGCAGAGCTGTTGTGTTTATACAGGACCTGGCGTTACCCTGAGCATGGCAGAGCTGTTGTGTTTATACAGGACCTGGCGTTACCCTGAGCATGGCAGGGCTGTTGTGTTTATACAGGACCTGGCGTTACCCTGAGCATGGCAGAGCTGTTGTGTTTATACAGGACCTGGGTTACCCTGAGCATGGCAGGGCTGTTGTGTTTATACAGGACCAGGAGTTACCCTGAGCATGGCAGACCTGTTGTGTTTATACAGGACCTGGCGTTACCCTGAGCATGGCAGACCTGTTGTGTTTATACAGGACCTGGAGTTACCCTGAGCATGGCAGACCTGTTGTGTTTATACAGGACCTGGCGTTACCCTGAGCATGGCAGACCTGTTGTGTTTATACAGGACCTGGAGTTACCCTGAGCATGGCAGACCTGTTGTGTTTATACAGGACCTGGAGTTACCCTGAGCATGGCAGAGCTGTTGTGTTTATACAGGACCTGGCGTTACCCTGAGCATGGCAGACCTGTTGTGTTTATACAGGACCTGGCGTTACCCTGAGCATGGCAGACCTGTTGTGTTTATACAGGACCTGGAGTTACCCTGAGCATGGCAGGGCTGTTGTGTTTATACAGGACCAGGAGTTACCCTGAGCATGGCAGGGCTGTTGTGTTTATACAGGACCTGGCGTTACCCTGAGCATGGCAGACCTGTTGTGTTTATACAGGACCTGGAGTTACCCTGAGCATGGCAGGGCTGTTGTGTTTATACAGGACCTGGCGTTACCCTGAGCATGGCAGGGCTGTTGTGTTTATACAGGACCTGGAGTTACCCTGAGCATGGCAGGGCTGTTGTGTTTATACAGGACCTGGAGTTACCCTGAGCATGGCAGGGCTGTTGTGTTTATACAGGACCTGGAGTTACCCTGAGCATGGCAGGGCTGTTGTGTTTATACAGGACCTGGCGTTACCCTGAGCATGGCAGGGCTGTTGTGTTTATACAGGACCTGGAGTTACCCTGAGCATGGCAGGGCTGTTGTGTTTATACAGGACCTGGAGTTACCCTGAGCATGGCAGGGCTGTTGTGTTTATACAGGACCTGGAGTTACCCTGAGCATGGCAGGGCTGTTGTGTTTATACAGGACCTGGCGTTACCCTGAGCATGGCAGGGCTGTTGTGTTTATACAGGACCTGGAGTTACCCTGAGCATGGCAGGGCTGTTGTGTTTATACAGGACCTGGCGTTACCCTGAGCATGGCAGACCTGTTGTGTTTATACAGGACCTGGAGTTACCCTGAGCATGGCAGGGCTGTTGTGTTTATACAGGACCCCCCCCCCACCTAGAGTCAACATTACAACACGTGGGCACGGTCATGGGGGTACGGAGCTGTTGTGTCCCATGATACCCCTGTCCAGTGTATCAGAGCTGGTTCTTCAGACGGCATTCCTGCTCACCCACCTTGGTCTCTGGGTCGATGAGGCTGACTGTCTTCTCCTCCACCTGCAGCAACATGTCCTGGGTCCATACCTGATATCAAACCAATAGGAACACGTTGGATCTGTACAGCAGATACCTAATATCAAACCAATAGGAACACATTGGATCTATACAGCAGATACCTGATATCTAACCAATAGGAACACATTGGATCTATACAGCAGATACCTGATATCAAACCAATAGGAACACATTGGATCTGTACAGCAGATACCTGATATCAAACCAATAGGAACACATTGGATCTGTACAGCAGATACCTGATATCAAACCAATAGGAACACATTGGATCTGTACAGCAGATACCTGATATCAAACCAATAGGAACACATTGGATCTGTACAGCAGATACCTGATATCAAACCAATAGGAACACATTGGATCTGTACAGCAGATACCTGATATCAAACCAATAGGAACACATTGGATCTATACAGCAGATACCTGATATCAAACCAATAGGAACACATTGGATCTGTACAGCAGATACCTGATATCAAACCAATAGGAACCCATTGGATCTGTACAGCAGATACCTGATATCAAACCAATAGGAACACATTGGATCTATACAGCAGATACCTAATATCAAACCAATAGGAACACATTGGATCTGTACAGCAGATACCTGATATCAAACCAATAGGAACACATTGGATCTGTACAGCAGATACCTGATATCAAACCAATAGGAACACATTGGATCTGTACAGCAGATACCTAATATCAAACCAATAGGAACACATTGGATCTGTACAGCAGATACCTGATATCAAACCAATAGGAACACATTGGATCTATACAGCAGATACCTGATATCTAACCAATAGGAACACATTGGATCTATACAGCAGATACCTAATATCAAACCAATAGGAACACATTGGATCTGTACAGCAGATACCTGATATCAAACCAATAGGAACACATTGGATCTGTACAGCAGATACCTGATATCAAACCAATAGGAACACATTGGATCTATACAGCAGATACCTGATATCAAACCAATAGGAACACATTGGATCTGTACAGCAGATACCTGATATCTAACCAATAGGAACACATTGGATCTATACAGCAGATACCTGATATCTAACCAATAGGAACACATTGGATCTATACAGCAGATACCTGATATCAAACCAATAGGAACACATTGGATCTGTACAGCAGATACCTGATATCTAACCAATAGGAACACATTGGATCTATACAGCAGATACCTGATATCAAACCAATAGGAACACATTGGATCTATACAGCAGATACCTGATATCAAACCAATAGGAACACATTGGATCTGTACAGCAGATAAATGTGTCCTGTGCTATCACCTTCCCCTTGGCATCCAGCAGGCGGAGCTTCCTGATTCCATCCTCAGTGTTGATCATGGCTTCCTTCCTGTCCAGAACAAATGTGGTCAGGTGCTGAGAGGAGAGAGGAGAGGGGTTGGGACACGGAGAGGATAGGAGAGGAGAGGGTTTGGGACACAGAGGATAGGAGAGATTAGAGTTTGGGACACAGGGGGGATAGGAGAGATGGGGAGAGTTTGGGACACAGGGGGATAGGAGAAATGGGAGACAGTTTGGGACACAGGGGGATAGGAGAGATGGGAGAGAGTTTGGGACACAGGGGGATAGGAGAAATGAGAGAGGGTTTGGGACACAGGGGGGATAGGAGAGATGGGAGAGAGTTTGGGACACGGAGAGGATAGGAGAGATTAGAGAGGGTTTGGGACACAAGTTAGTAACAATCTCTACCCTACCACTAACACACTGTGTATGTATGATAGTAGACTGACCTCAACATGGTGTTAGTCACGCTGTATGTAGGGTAGCAGACTGACCTCAACATGGTGTTAGTCACGCTGTATGTACGGTAGTAGACTGACCTCAACATGGTGTTAGTCACGCTGTATGTACGGTAGTAGACTGACCTCAACATGGTGTTAGTCACGCTGTATGTACGGTAGCAGACTGACCTCAACATGGTGTTAGTCACGCTGTATGCGGTAGTAGACTGACCTCAACATGGTGTTAGTCACGCTGTATGTATGGTAGTAGACTGACCTCAACATGGTGTTAGTCACGCTGTATGTACGGTAGTAGACTGACCTCAACATGGTGTTAGTCACGCTGTATGTACGGTAGTAGACTGACCTCAACATGGTGTTAGTCACGCTGTATGTAGGGTAGTAGACTGACCTCAACATGGTGTTAGTCACGCTGTATGTACGGTAGTAGACTGACCTCAACATGGTGTTAGTCACGCTGTATGTACGGTAGTAGACTGACCTCAACATGGTGTTAGTCACGCTGTATGTACGGTAGTAGACTGACCTCAACATGGTGTTAGTCACGCTGTATGTATGATAGTAGACTGACCTCAACATGGTGTTAGTCACGCTGTATGTACGGTAGCAGACTGACCTCAACATGGTGTTAGTCACGCTGTATGTACGGTAGCAGACTGACCTCAACATGGTGTTAGTCACGCTGTATGTAGGGTAGCAGACTGACCTCAACATGGTGTTAGTCACGCTGTATGTACGGTAGGGAGACTGACCTCAACATGGTGTTAGTCACGCTGTATGTACGGTAGCAGACTGACCTCAACATGGTGTTAGTCACGCTGTATGTAGGGTAGTAGACTGACCTCAACATGGTGTTAGTCACGCTGTATGTACGGTAGTAGACTGACCTCAACATGGTGTTAGTCACGCTGTATGTACGGTAGTAGACTGACCTCAACATGGTGTTAGTCACGCTGTATGTACGGTAGCAGACTGACCTCAACATGGTGTTAGTCACGCTGTATGTAGGGTAGTAGACTGACCTCAACATGGTGTTAGTCACGCTGTATGTATGGTAGTAGACTGACCTCAACATGGTGTTAGTCACGCTGTATGTATGGTAGCAGACTGACCTCAACATGGTGTTAGTCACGCTGTATGTATGGTAGTAGACTGACCTCAACATGGTGTTAGTCACGCTGTATGTACGGTAGTAGACTGACCTCAACATGGTGTTAGTCACGCTGTATGTACGGTAGTAGACTGACCTCAACATGGTGTTAGTCACGCTGTATGTATACGGTAGTAGACTGACCTCAACATGGTGTTAGTCACGCTGTATGTACGGTAGTAGACTGACCTCAACATGGTGTTAGTCACGCTGTATGGAGGGTAGTAGACTGACCTCAACATGGTGTTAGTCACGCTGTATGTATGGTAGTAGACTGACCTCAACATGGTGTTAGTCACGCTGTATGGAGGGTAGTAGACTGACCTCAACATGGTGTTAGTCACGCTGTATGTACGGTAGTAGACTGACCTCAACATGGTGTTAGTCACGCTGTATGTACGGTAGTAGACTGACCTCAACATGGTGTTAGTCACGCTGTATGTACGGTAGCAGACTGACCTCAACATGGTGTTAGTCACGCTGTATGTACGGTAGCAGACTGACCTCAACATGGTGTTAGTCACGCTGTATGTACGGTAGCAGACTGACCTCAACATGGTGTTAGTCACGCTGTATGTATGGTAGTAGACTGACCTCAACATGGTGTTAGTCACGCTGTATGTACGGTAGCAGACTGACCTCAACATGGTGTTAGTCACGCTGTATGTACGGTAGTAGACTGACCTCAACATGGTGTTAGTCACGCTGTATGTACGGTAGTAGACTGACCTCAACATGGTGTTAGTCACGCTGTATGTACGGTAGTAGACTGACCTCAACATGGTGTTAGTCACGCTGTATGTACGGTAGCAGACTGACCTCAACATGGTGTTAGTCTCACTGTATGTATGGTAGTAGACTGACCTCAACATGGTGTTAGTCACGCTGTATGTATGGTAGTAGACTGACCTCAACATGGTGTTAGTCACACTGTATGTATGGTAGTAGACTGACCTCAACATGGTGTTAGTCACGCTGTATGTATGGTAGCAGACTGACCTCAACATGGTGTTAGTCACGCTGTATGTACGGTAGTAGACTGACCTCAACATGGTGTTAGTCACGCTGTATGTACGGTAGCAGACTGACCTCAACATGGTGTTAGTCACGCTGTATGTACGGTAGGAGACTGACCTCAACATGGTGTTAGTCACGCTGTATGTACGGTAGCAGACTGACCTCAACATGGTGTTAGTCACGCTGTATGTAGGGTAGTAGACTGACCTCAACATGGTGTTAGTCACGCTGTATGTACGGTAGCAGACTGACCTCAACATGGTGTTAGTCACGCTGTATGTAGGGTAGTAGACTGACCTCAACATGGTGTTAGTCACGCTGTATGTATGGTAGTAGACTGACCTCAACATGGTGTTAGTCACGCTGTATGTATGGTAGCAGACTGACCTCAACATGGTGTTAGTCACGCTGTATGTATGGTAGTAGACTGACCTCAACATGGTGTTAGTCACGCTGTATGTATGGTAGTAGACTGACCTCAACATGGTGTTAGTCACGCTGTATGTATGGTAGCAGACTGACCTCAACATGGTGTTAGTCACGCTGTATGTATGGTAGTAGACTGACCTCAACATGGTGTTAGTCACGCTGTATGTACGGTAGTAGACTGACCTCAACATGGTGTTAGTCACGCTGTATGTACGGTAGTAGACTGACCTCAACATGGTGTTAGTCACGCTGTATGTACGGTAGTAGACTGACCTCAACATGGTGTTAGTCACGCTGTATGTACGGTAGTAGACTGACCTCAACATGGTGTTAGTCACGCTGTATGGAGGGTAGTAGACTGACCTCAACATGGTGTTAGTCACGCTGTATGTACGGTAGCAGACTGACCTCAACATGGTGTTAGTCACGCTGTATGTACGGTAGCAGACTGACCTCAACATGGTGTTAGTCACGCTGTATGTACGGTAGCAGACTGACCTCAACATGGTGTTAGTCACGCTGTATGTAGGGTAGTAGACTGACCTCAACATGGTGTTAGTCACGCTGTATGTACGGTAGTAGACTGACCTCAACATGGTGTTAGTCACGCTGTATGTACGGTAGTAGACTGACCTCAACATGGTGTTAGTCACGCTGTATGTACGGTAGTAGACTGACCTCAACATGGTGTTAGTCACGCTGTATGGAGGGTAGTAGACTGACCTCAACATGGTGTTAGTCACGCTGTATGTACGGTAGTAGACTGACCTCAACATGGTGTTAGTCACGCTGTATGTACGGTAGTAGACTGACCTCAACATGGTGTTAGTCACGCTGTATGCGGTAGCAGACTGAGCCTCAACATGGTGTTAGTCACGCTGTATGTACGGTAGCAGACTGACCTCAACATGGTGTTAGTCACGCTGTATGCGGTAGCAGACTGACCTCAACATGGTGTTAGTCACGCTGTATGTAGGGTAGCAGACCTGAGCCTCAACATGGTGTTAGTCACGCTGTATGTAGGGTAGCAGACTGACCTCAACATGGTGTTAGTCACGCTGTATGTACGGTAGTAGACTGACCTCAACATGGTGTTAGTCACGCTGTATGTACGGTAGCAGACTGACCTCAACATGGTGTTAGTCACGCTGTATGTACGGTAGCAGACTGACCTCAACATGGTGTTAGTCACGCTGTATGTAGGGTAGTAGACTGACCTCAACATGGTGTTAGTCACGCTGTATGTAGGGTAGCAGACTGACCTCAACATGGTGTTAGTCACGCTGTATGTACGGTAGTAGACTGACCTCAACATGGTGTTAGTCACGCTGTATGTACGGTAGCAGACTGACCTCAACATGGTGTTAGTCACGCTGTATGTACGGTAGTAGACTGACCTCAACATGGTGTTAGTCACGCTGTATGTACGGTAGTAGACTGACCTCAACATGGTGTTAGTCACGCTGTATGTACGGTAGTAGACTGACCTCAACATGGTGTTAGTCACGCTGTATGTACGGTAGCAGACTGACCTCAACATGGTGTTAGTCACACTGTATGTATGGTAGTAGACTGACCTCAACATGGTGTTAGTCACGCTGTATGTATGGTAGTAGACTGACCTCAACATGGTGTTAGTCACACTGTATGTATGGTAGTAGACTGACCTCAACATGGTGTTAGTCACGCTGTATGTATGGTAGCAGACTGACCTCAACATGGTGTTAGTCACGCTGTATGTATGGTAGTAGACTGACCTCAACATGGTGTTAGTCACGCTGTATGTACGGTAGCAGACTGACCTCAACATGGTGTTAGTCACGCTGTATGGAGGGTAGTAGACTGACCTCAACATGGTGTTAGTCACGCTGTATGTACGGTAGCAGACTGACCTCAACATGGTGTTAGTCACGCTGTATGTACGGTAGTAGACTGACCTCAACATGGTGTTAGTCACGCTGTATGTACGGTTGTAGACTGAGCCTCAACATGGTGTTAGTCATGCTGTATGTACGGTAGTAGACTGACCTCAACATGGTGTTAGTCACGCTGTATGTACGGTAGTAGACTGACCTCAACATGGTGTTAGTCACGCTGTATGTAGGGTAGTAGACAGCCTCAACATGGTGTTAGTCACGCTGTATGTAGGGTAGCAGACTGACCTCAACATGGTGTTAGTCACGCTGTATGTACGGTAGCAGACTGACCTCAACATGGTGTTAGTCACGCTGTATGTACGGTAGTAGACTGACCTCAACATGGTGTTAGTCACGCTGTATGTACGGTAGTAGACTGACCTCAACATGGTGTTAGTCACGCTGTATGTACGGTAGCAGACTGACCTCAACATGGTGTTAGTCACGCTGTATGTACGGTAGCAGACTGACCTCAACATGGTGTTAGTCACGCTGTATGTACGGTAGCAGACTGACCTCAACATGGTGTTAGTCACGCTGTATGTACGGTAGTAGACTGACCTCAACATGGTGTTAGTCACGCTGTATGTACGGTAGCAGACTGACCTCAACATGGTGTTAGTCACGCTGTATGTACGGTAGCAGACTGACCTCAACATGGTGTTAGTCACGCTGTATGTACGGTAGTAGACTGACCTCAACATGGTGTTAGTCACGCTGTATGTACGGTAGTAGACTGACCTCAACATGGTGTTAGTCACGCTGTATGTACGGTAGCAGACTGACCTCAACATGGTGTTAGTCACGCTGTATGTACGGTAGCAGACTGACCTCAACATGGTGTTAGTCACGCTGTATGTACGGTAGCAGACTGACCTCAACATGGTGTTAGTCACGCTGTATGTATGGTAGTAGACTGACCTCAACATGGTGTTAGTCACGCTGTATGTCAACACGGTAGCAGACTGACCTCAACATGGTGTTAGTCACGCTGTATGTACGGTAGTAGACTGACCTCAACATGGTGTTAGTCACGCTGTATGTACGGTAGTAGACTGACCTCAACATGGTGTTAGTCACGCTGTATGTACGGTAGTAGACTGACCTCAACATGGTGTTAGTCACGCTGTATGTACGGTAGTAGACTGACCTCAACATGGTGTTAGTCACGCTGTATGTATGGTAGCAGACTGACCTCAACATGGTGTTAGTCACGCTGTATGTACGGTAGGAGACTGACCTCAACATGGTGTTAGTCACGCTGTATGTAGGGTAGTAGACTGACCTCAACATGGTGTTAGTCACGCTGTATGTATGGTAGTAGACTGACCTCAACATGGTGTTAGTCACGCTGTATGTACGGTAGTAGACTGACCTCAACATGGTGTTAGTCACGCTGTATGTACGGTAGCAGACTGACCTCAACATGGTGTTAGTCACGCTGTATGTACGGTAGTAGACTGACCTCAACATGGTGTTAGTCATGCTGTATGTCACGGTAGCAGACTGACCTCAACATGGTGTTAGTCACGCTGTATGTCACGGTAGTAGACTGACCTCAACATGGTGTTAGTCACGCTGTATGTATGGTAGGAGACTGACCTCAACATGGTGTTAGTCACGCTGTATGTACGGTAGTAGACTGACCTCAACATGGTGTTAGTCACGCTGTATGTACGGTAGCAGACTGACCTCAACATGGTGTTAGTCACGCTGTATGTACGGTAGCAGACTGACCTCAACATGGTGTTAGTCACGCTGTATGTACGGTAGTAGACTGACCTCAACATGGTGTTAGTCACGCTGTATGCACGGTAGTAGACTGCCTCAACATGGTGTTAGTCACGCTGTATGTACGGTAGCAGACTGACCTCAACATGGTGTTAGTCACGCTGTATGTACGGTAGTAGACTGACCTCAACATGGTGTTAGTCACGCTGTATGTAGGGTAGGAGACTGACCTCAACATGGTGTTAGTCACGCTGTATGTAGGGTAGTAGACTGACCTCAACATGGTGTTAGTCACGCTGTATGTACGGTAGCAGACTGACCTCAACATGGTGTTAGTCACGCTGTATGTACGGTAGCAGACTGACCTCAACATGGTGTTAGTCACGCTGTATGTATGGTAGTAGACTGACCTCAACATGGTGTTAGTCACGCTGTATGTACGGTAGCAGAGACCTCAACATGGTGACCTCAACATGGTGTTAGTCACGCTGACCTCAACATGTCACGCCATGTACGGTAGTAGACTGACCTCAACATGGTGTTAGTCACGCTGTATGTATGGTAGTAGACTGACCTCAACATGGTGTTAGTCACGCTGTATGTATGGTAGTAGACTGACCTCAACATGGTGTTAGTCACACTGTATGTATGGTAGTAGACTGACCTCAACATGGTGTTAGTCACGCTGTATGTACGGTAGTAGACTGACCTCAACATGGTGTTAGTCACGCTGTATGTAGGGTAGTAGACTGACCTCAACATGGTGTTAGTCACGCTGTATGTAGGGTAGTAGACTGACCTCAACATGGTGTTAGTCACGCTGTATGTACGGTAGTAGACTGACCTCAACATGGTGTTAGTCACGCTGTATGTACGGTAGTAGACTGACCTCAACATGGTGTTAGTCACGCTGTATGTACGGTAGTAGACTGACCTCAACATGGTGTTAGTCATGCTGTATGTACGGTAGTAGACTGACCTCAACATGGTGTTAGTCACGCTGTATGTACGGTAGTAGACTGACCTCAACATGGTGTTAGTCACGCTGTATGTAGGGTAGTAGACTGACCTCAACATGGTGTTAGTCACGCTGTATGTAGGGTAGCAGACTGACCTCAACATGGTGTTAGTCACGCTGTATGTACGGTTGTAGACTGACCTCAACATGGTGTTAGTCACGCTGTATGTACGGTAGTAGACTGACCTCAACATGGTGTTAGTCACGCTGTATGTATGGTAGTAGACTGACCTCAACATGGTGTTAGTCACGCTGTATGTATGGTAGTAGACTGACCTCAACATGGTGTTAGTCACGCTGTATGTACGGTAGCAGACTGACCTCAACATGGTGTTAGTCACGCTGTATGTACGGTAGCAGACTGACCTCAACATGGTGTTAGTCACGCTGTATGTACGGTAGCAGACTGACCTCAACATGGTGTTAGTCACGCTGTATGTACGGTAGTAGACTGACCTCAACATGGTGTTAGTCACGCTGTATGTACGGTAGCAGACTGACCTCAACATGGTGTTAGTCACGCTGTATGTATGGTAGTAGACTGACCTCAACATGGTGTTAGTCACGCTGTATGTAGGGTAGTAGACTGACCTCAACATGGTGTTAGTCACGCTGTATGTACGGTAGCAGACTGACCTCAACATGGTGTTAGTCACGCTGTATGTACGGTAGCAGACTGACCTCAACATGGTGTTAGTCACGCTGTATGTACGGTAGCAGACTGACCTCAACATGGTGTTAGTCACGCTGTATGTATGGTAGTAGACTGACCTCAACATGGTGTTAGTCACGCTGTATGTACGGTAGCAGACTGACCTCAACATGGTGTTAGTCACGCTGTATGTACGGTAGTAGACTGACCTCAACATGGTGTTAGTCACGCTGTATGTATGGTAGTAGACTGACCTCAACATGGTGTTAGTCACGCTGTATGTACGGTAGTAGACTGACCTCAACATGGTGTTAGTCACGCTGTATGTATGATAGTAGACTGACCTCAACATGGTGTTAGTCACGCTGTATGTACGGTAGTAGACTGACCTCAACATGGTGTTAGTCACGCTGTATGTATGGTAGTAGACTGACCTCAACATGGTGTTAGTCACGCTGTATGTACGGTAGTAGACTGACCTCAACATGGTGTTAGTCAAGCTGTATGTATGGTAGCAGACTGACCTCAACATGGTGTTAGTCATGCTGTATGTACGGTAGTAGACTGACCTCAACATGGTGTTAGTCACGCTGTATGTACGGTAGTAGACTGACCTCAACATGGTGTTAGTCACACTGTATGTATGATAGTAGACTGACCTCAACATGGTGTTAGTCACGCTGTATGTATGGTAGGAGACTGACCTCAACATGGTGTTAGTCACGCTGTATGTATGGTAGTAGACTGACCTCAACATGGTGTTAGTCACGCTGTATGTACGGTAGTAGACTGACCTCAACATGGTGTTAGTCACGCTGTATGTACGGTAGTAGACTGACCTCAACATGGTGTTAGTCACGCTGTATGTACGGTAGTAGACTGACCTCAACATGGTGTTAGTCACGCTGTATGTACGGTAGTAGACTGACCTCAACATGGTGTTAGTCACGCTGTATGTACGGTAGTAGACTGACCTCAACATGGTGTTAGTCACGCTGTATGTACGGTAGCAGACTGACCTCAACATGGTGTTAGTCACGCTGTATGTATGATAGTAGACTGACCTCAACATGGTGTTAGTCACGCTGTATGTACGGTAGCAGACTGACCTCAACATGGTGTTAGTCACACTGTATGTACGGTAGTAGACTGACCTCAACATGGTGTTAGTCACGCTGTATGTACGGTAGTAGACTGACCTCAACATGGTGTTAGTCACGCTGTATGTACGGTAGTAGACTGACCTCAACATGGTGTTAGTCACGCTGTATGTATGGTAGTAGACTGACCTCAACATGGTGTTAGTCACGCTGTATGTACGGTAGTAGACTGACCTCAACATGGTGTTAGTCACGCTGTATGTACGGTAGTAGACTGACCTCAACATGGTGTTAGTCACGCTGTATGTACGGTAGTAGACTGACCTCAACATGGTGTTAGTCACGCTGTATGTAGGGTAGTAGACTGACCTCAACATGGTGTTAGTCACGCTGTATGTACGGTAGCAGACTGACCTCAACATGGTACTGCGAGGTGTTAGTCATGCTGTATGTACGGTAGCAGACTGACCTCAACATGGTGTTAGTCATGCTGTATGTACGGTAGTAGACTGACCTCAACATGGTGTTAGTCACGCTGTATGTACGGTAGCAGACTGACCTCAACATGGTGTTAGTCACGCTGTATGTACGGTAGGAGACTGACCTCAACATGGTGTTAGTCACGCTGTATGTACGGTAGTAGACTGACCTCAACATGGTGTTAGTCACGCTGTATGTACGGTAGCAGACTGACCTCAACATGGTGTTAGTCACGCTGTATGTACGGTAGCAGACTGACCTCAACATGGTGTTAGTCACGCTGTATGTACGGTAGTAGACTGACCTCAACATGGTACTGCGAGGTGTTCGTCATGCTGTTGATGCTGTTTTTGGTGTAGTTCTTCCGTTGTTCTGGAGAACGACAGGACACAGTCAGCAGCAAAACAAACAGAACTACAGTCATATCATAGCATGTCTGCTAGGTTACCATGGTACCATTACTACAGTATCATTAAGTATCATCCTCAGGGAGAACTACAGTCATATCATAGCATGTCTGCTAGGTTACCATGGTACCATTACTACAGTATCATTGAGTATCATCCTCAGGGAGAACTACAGTCATATCATAGCATGTCTGCTAGGTTACCATGGTACCATTACTACAGTATCATTAAGTATCATCCTCAGGGAGAACTACAGTCATATCATAGCATGTCTGCTAGGTTACCATGGTACCATTACTACAGTATCATTAAGTATCATCCTCAGGGAGAACTACAGTCATATCATAGCATGTCTGCAGGTTACCATGGTACCATTACTACAGTATCATTAAGTATCATCCTCATGGAGAACTACAGTCATATCATAGCATGTCTGCTAGGTTACCATGGTACCATTACTACAGTATCATTAAGTATCATCCTCAGGGAGAACTACAGTCATATCATAGCATGTCTGCTAGGTTACCATGGTACCATTACTACAGTATCATTAAGTATCATCCTCAGGGAGAACTACAGTCATATCATAGCATGTCTGCTAGGTTACCATGGTACCATTACTACAGTATCATTAAGTATCATCCTCAGGGAGAACTACAGTCATATCATAGCATGTCTGCTAGGTTACCATGGTACCATTACTACAGTATCATTAAGTATCATCCTCAGGAGAACTACAGTCATATCATAGCATGTCTGCTAGGTTACCATGGTACCATTACTACAGTATCATTAAGTATCATCCTCAGGGAGAACTACAGTCATATCATAGCATGTCTGCTAGGTTACCATGGTACCATTACTACAGTATCATTAAGTATCATCCTCAGGGAGAACTACAGTCATATCATAGCATGTCTGCTAGGTTACCATGGTACCATTACTACAGTATCATTAAGTATCATCCTAAGGGAGAACTACAGTCATATCATAGCATGTCTGCTAGGTTACCATGGTACCATTACTACAGTATCATTAAGTATCATCCTCAGGGAGAACTACAGTCATATCATAGCATGTCTGCTAGGTTACCATGGTACCATTACTACAGTATCATCCTCAGGGAGAACTACAGTCATATCATAGCATGTCTGCTATGTTACCATGGTACCATTACTACAGTATCATTAAGTATCATCCTCAGGGAGAACTACAGTCATATCATTGCATGTCTGCTAGGTTACCATGGTACCATTACTACAGTATCATTAAGTATCATCCTCAGGGAGAACTACAGTCACATCATAGCATGTCTGCTAGGTTACCATGGTACCATTACTACAGTATCATTAAGTATCATCCTCAGGGAGAACTACAGTCATATCATAGCATGTCTGCTAGGTTACCATGGTACCATTACTACAGTATCATTAAGTATCATCCTCAGGGAGAACTACAGTCATATCATAGCATGTCTGCTAGGTTACCATGGTACCATTACTACAGTATCATTAAGTATCATCCTCAGACAGAACTACAGTCATATCATAGCATGTCTGCTAGGTTACCATGGTACCATTACTACAGTATCATTAAGTATCATCCTCAGGGAGAACTACAGTCATATCATAGCATGTCTGCTAGGTTACCATGGTACCATTACTACAGTATCATTAAGTATCATCCTAAGGGAGAACTACAGTCATATCGTTGCATGTCTGCTAGGTTACCATGGTACCATTACTACAGTATCATTAAGTATCATCCTCAGGGAGAACTACAGTCATATCATAGCATGTCTGCTAGGTTACCATGGTACCATTACTATAGTATCATTAAGTATCATCCTCAGGGAGAACTACAGTCATATCATAGCATGTCTGCAGGTTACCATGGTACCATTACTACAGTATCATTAAGTATCATCCTAAGGGAGAACTACAGTCATATCGTTGCATGTCTGCTAGGTTACCATGGTACCATTACTACAGTATCATTAAGTATCATCCTCAGGGAGAACTACAGTCATATCATAGCATGTCTGCTAGGTTACCATGGTACCATTACTACAGTATCATTAAGTATCATCCTCATGGAGAACTACAGTCATATCATAGCATGTCTGCTAGGTTACCATGGTACCATTACTACAGTATCATTAAGTATCATCCTCAGGGAGAACTACAGTCATATCATAGCATGTCTGCAGGTTACCATGGTACCATTACTACAGTATCATTAAGTATCATCCTCATGGAGAACTACAGTCATATCATAGCATGTCTGCTAGGTTACCATGGTACCATTACTACAGTATCATTAAGTATCATCCTA
Source organism: Oncorhynchus keta (assembly GCF_023373465.1). Classification (NCBI taxonomy): domain Eukaryota; kingdom Metazoa; phylum Chordata; class Actinopteri; order Salmoniformes; family Salmonidae; genus Oncorhynchus; species Oncorhynchus keta. The sequence goes on from NW_026289855.1 coordinate 17,434, forward strand.
AGGGAGAACTACAGTCATATCGTTGCATGTCTGCTAGGTTACCATGGTACCATTACTACAGTATCATTAAGTATCATCCTCAGGGAGAACTACAGTCATATCATAGCATGTCTGCTAGGTTACCATGGTACCATTACTACAGTATCATGCTACATGTTAGGAATCATCCGGTACATGTTGGGAATCATCCGGTACATGTTGGGAATCATCCGGTACATGTTGGGAATCATCCGGTACATGTTGGGAATCATCCGGTACATGTTGGGAATCATCCGGTACATGTTGGGAATCATCCGGTACATGTTGGGAATCATCCGGTACATGTTGGGAATCATCCGGTACATGTTGGGAATCATCCGGTACATGTTGGGAATCATCCGGTACATGTTGGGAATCATCCGGTACATGTTGGGAATCATCCGGTACATGTTAGGAATCATCCGGTACATGTTGGGAATCATCCGGTACATGTTAGGAATCATCCGGTACATGTTGGGAATCATCCGGTACATGTTGGGAATCATCCGGTACATGTTGGGAATCATCCGGTGCATGTTGGGAATCATCCGGTACATGTTGGGAATCATCCGGTACATGTTAGGAATCATCCGGTACATGTTGGGAATCATCCGGTACATGTTGGGAATCATCCGGTACATGTTGGGAATCATCCGGTACATGTTGGGAATCATCCGGTACATGTTGGGAATCGTCCGGTACAAGTTGGGAATCGTCCGGTACAAGTTGGGAATCGTCCGGTACAAGTTGGGAATCGTCCGGTACATGTTGGGAATCGTCCGGTACATGTTGGGAATCGTCCGGTACATGTTGGGAATAAATCCGGTACATGTTGGGAATCATCCGGTACATGTTGGGAATCATCCGGTACATGTTGGGAATCATCCGGTACATGTTGGGAATCATCCGGTACATGTTGGGAATCATCCGGTACATGTTGGGAATCATCCGGTACATGTTGGGAATCATCCTCAGGGATAACTACAGTATTTTATTTTATTTTACCTTTATTTAACTAGGCAAGTCAGTTAAGAACAAATTCTTATTTTCAATGACGGCCTAGGAACAGTGGGTTAACTGCCTGTTCAGGGGCAGAACAACAGATTTGTACCTTGTCAGCTCGGGGATTCGAACTTGCAACCTTTCGGTTACTAGTCCAACGCTCTAACCACTAGGCTACCCTGCCGCCCCAGTATCATTAAGTATCATTAAACATCACAGCATAGTTGAAAGATATGTGTTGCGTAGAAACCCAAAGTGGGTGGCCAGGGCTGAAGGAAGCTGAGGGTTGGGATGGGATGGGCTGAGGGAAGCTGAGGGTTGGGATGGGTTGAGGAAAGCTGAGGGTTGGGATGGGCTGGGCTGAGGGAAGCTGAGGGTTGGGATGGGATGGGCTGAGGGAAGCTGGGGGTTGGGATGGGCTGAGGGAAGCTGAGGGTTGGGATGGGATGGGTTGAGGGAAGCTGGGGGTTGGGATGGGCTGAGGAAGCTGAGGTTGGTATGGGATGGGTTGAGGAAGCTGAGGATGGGATGGGCTGAGGGAAGCTGAGGGTTGGGATGGGATGGGCTGAGGGTTGGGATGGGATGGGATGGGCTGAGGGAAGCTGAAGGGTGGGTTGGGATGGGCTGAGGAAGCTGAGGGTTGGGATGGGATGGGCTGAGGGAAGCTGAGGGTTGGGATGGGTTGAGGGAAGCTGAAGGTTGGGATGAGATGGGCTGAGGGAAGCTGAAGGTTGGGTTGGGATGGGCTGAGGAAAGCTGAGGGTTGGGATGGGCTGGGCTGAGGGAAGCTGAGGGTTGGGATGGGATGGGCTGAGGGAAGTTGGGGGTTGGGATGGGCTGAGGGAAGCTGAGGGTTGGTATGGGATGGGTTGAGAGAAGCTGAGGGATGGGATGGGCTGAGGGAAGCTGAGGGTTGGGATGGGATGGGCTGAGGGAAGCTGGGGGTTGGGATGGGCTGAGGGAAGCTGGGGGTTGGGATGGGATGGGCTAAGGGAAGCTGGGGGTTGGGATGGGCTGAGGGAAGCTGAGGGTTGGTATGGGATGGGTTGAGGGAAGCTGAGGGATGGGATGGGCTGAGGGAAGCTGAGGGTTGGGATGGGATGGGCTGAGGGAAGCTGAGGGTTGGGATGGGCTGAGGGAAGCTGGGGGTTGGGATGGGCTGAGGGAAGCTGAGGGTTGGGATGGAATGGGCTGAGGGAAGCTGAGGGTTGGGATGGGTTGAGGGAAGCTGAGGGTTGGTATGGGCTGAGGGAAGCTGAAGGTTGGGATGGGATGGGCTGAGGGTTGGGATGGGATGGGATGGGCTGAGGAAGCTGAAGGGTGGGTTGGGATGGGTTGAGGGAAGCTGAAGGTTGGGATGAGATGGGCTGAAGGAAGCTGAGGGTTGGGATGGGCTGAGGAAGCTGAAGGTTGGGTTGGGATGGGCTGAGGAAAGCTGAGGGTTGGGATGGGCTGGGCTGAGGAAGCTGAGGGTTGGGATGGGATGGGCTGAGGGAAGCTGAGGGTTGGTATGGGATGGGCTGAGGGAAGCTGAGGGTTGGTATGGGAAGGGCTAAGGGAAGCTGAGGGTTGGTATGGGATGAGGGAAGCTGAGGGTTGGGTAGGGATGGGCTGAGGGTTGGGATGGGCTGAGGGAAGCTGAAGGTTGGGATGAGATGGGCTGAGGGAAGCTGAGGGTTGGTATGGGATGGGCTGAGGGAAGCTGAGGGTTGGGATGGGATGGGCTGGGGGAAGCTGAGGGTTGGGCTGGGATGGCCCCAGGGAAGCTGAGGGTTGGTATGGGAAGGGCTGAGGGAAGCTGAGGGTTGGGATGGGAAGGGCTGAGGGAAGCTGAGGGTTGTGATGTGATGGGCTGAGGGAAGCTGAGGGTTGGGATGGGATGGGCTCAGGGAAGCTGAGGGTTGGGATGGGATGGGCTGAGGTAAGCTGAGGGTTGGGATGGGATGGGCTGAGGGAAGCTGAGGGTTGGGATGGGATGGGCTGAGGAAAGCTGAAGGTTGGGTTGGGATGGGCTGAGGGAAGCTGAAGGTTGGTATGGGATGGGCTGAGGAAGCTGAAGGTTGGTATGGGATGGGCTGAGGAAGCTGAGGGTTGGGATGGGATGGGCTGAGGAAGCTAAGGGTTGGGATGGGGTGGGCTGAGGGAAGCTGAGGGTTGGGATGGGCTGAGGGAAGCTGAGGGTTGGGATGGGCTGAGGGAAGCTGAGGGTTGGGATGGGATGGGATGGGCTGAGGAAGCTGAGGGTTGGGATGGGCTGAGGAAGCTGAAGGTTGGGATGGGATGGGCTCAGGGAAGCTGAGGGTTGGGAAGGGATGGGCTGAGGAAGCTGAGGGTTGGGATGGGATGGGCTCAGGAAGCTGAGGGTTGGGATGGGAGGGCTGAGGGAAGCTGAGGGTTGGGATGGGCTGAGGGAAGCTGGGGGTTGGGATGGGCTGAGGAAGCTGAGGGTTGGGATGGGATGGGCTCAGGGAAGCTGAGGGTTGGGATGGGATGGGCTGAGGGAAGCTGAGGGTTGGGATGTAGAATTGGAGATAAGTGGGAGTGGAGTTGCTGTGTGAGAGATAGAATGATGGTCAAAGATAAAAGTCAAAAATATATATAAAAGTCTAAATAAATCATAATAAAAGTACATTTGAATGACACTAAGTGGCCGTGTTTTTACAACTAATGCCGGTTTGCCTGAGGCTGATGCCGTGCAGGTGTTTGCACACATGTATATACACACACACTCATTCAAATAAACACATACATGTAATAGTGCCAGACATGCACACACATACATGTAATAGTGCCAGACATGCACACACATACATGTAATAGTGCCAGACACACACACATATACATGTAATAGTGCCAGACATACACACACATACATGTAATAGTGCCAGACATGCACACACATACATGTAATAGTGCCAGACACACACACATACATGTAATAGTGCCAGACATGCACACACATACATGTAATAGTGCCAGACATGCACACACATACATGTAATAGTGCCAGACATGCACACACATACATGTAATAGTGCCAGACATACACACACATACATGTAATAGTGCCAGACATACACACACATACATGTAATAGTGCCAGACATGCACACACATACATGTAATAGTGCCAGACATACACACACATACATGTAATAGTGCCAGACACACACACATACATGTAATAGTGCCAGACATACACACACATACATGTAATAGTGCCAGACATGCACACACATACATGTAATAGTGCCAGACATACACACACATACATGTAATAGTGCCAGACACACACACATACATGTAATAGTGCCAGACACACACACACATACATGTAATAGTGCCAGACACACACACATACATGTAATAGTGCCAGACATACACACACATACATGTAATAGTGCCAGACACACACACACATACATGTAATAGTGCCAGACATGCACACACATACATGTAATAGTGCCAGACACACACACACACATACATGTAATAGTGCCAGACATGCACACACATACATGTAATAGTGCCAGACATGCACACACATACATGTAATAGTGCCAGACATGCACACACATACATGCAATAGTGCCAGACATACACACACGCTGTGGGCTGGTATCAGGCTGAGGTTGTATAAGATAGAGGCTGTGGGCTGGTATCAGGCTGAGGGTTGAATAAGATAGAGGCTGTGGGCTGGTATCAGGCTGAGGGATGAATAAGATAGAGGCTGTGGGCTGGTATCAGGCTGAGGGATGAATAAGATAGAGGCTGTGGGCTGGTATCAGGCTGAGGGTTGAATAAGATGGAGGCTGTGGGCTGGTATCAGGCTGAGGGTTGAATAAGATGGAGGCTGTGGGCTGGTATCAGGCTGAGGGTTGAATAAGATAGAGGCTGTGGGCTGGTATCAGGCTGAGGGTTGAATAAGATGGAGGCTGTGGGCTGGTATCAGGCTGAGGGTTGTATAAGATGGAGGCTGTGGGCTGGTATCAGGCTGAGGGTTGAATAAGATGGAGGCTGTGGGCTGGTATCAGGCTGAGGGTTGAATAAGATGGAGGCTGTGGGCTGGTATCAGGCTGAGGGTTGAATAAGATGGAGGCTGTGGGCTGGTATCAGGCTGAGGGTTGAATAAGATGGAGGCTGTGGGCTGGTATCAGGCTGAGGTTGAATAAGATAGAGGCTGTGGGCTGGTATCAGGCTGAGGTTGTATAAGATGGAGGCTGTGGGCTGGTATCAGGCTGAGGGTTGAATAAGATAGAGGCTGTGGGCTGGTATCAGGCTGTGGGTTGAATAAGATAGAGGCTGTGGGCTGGTATCAGGCTGAGGGTTGAATAAGATAGAGGCAGTGGGCTGGTATCAGGCTGAGGGTTGAATAAGATAGAGGCAGTGGGCTGGTATCAGGCTGAGGGTTGAATAAGATAGAGGCTGTGGGCTGGTATCAGGCTGAGAGGTGAATAAGATAGAGGCTGTGGGCTGGTATCAGACTGAGGGTTGAATAAGATAGAGGCTGTGGGCTGGTATCAGGCTGAGGTTGAATAAGATGGAGGCTGTGGGCTGGTATCAGGCTGAGGGTTGAATAAGATAGAGGCTGTGGGCTGGTATCAGGCTGAGGGTTGTATAAGATGGAGGCTGTGGGCTGGTATCAGGCTGAGAGGTGAATAAGATAGAGGCTGTGGGCTGGTATCAGGCTGAGGTTGAATAAGATAGAGGCTGTGGGCTGGTATCAGGCTGAGGGTTGTATAAGATGGAGGCTGTGGGCTGGTATCAGGCTGAGGGTTGAATAAGATGGAGGCTGTGGGCTGGTATCAGGCTGAGGGTTGAATAAGATGGAGGCTGTGGGCTGGTATCAGGCTGAGGGTTGAATAAGATAGAGGCTGTGGGCTGGTATCAGGCTGAGGGTTGAATAAGATGGAGGCTGTGGGCTGGTATCAGGCTGAGGGTTGAATAAGATAGAGGCTGTGGGCTGGTATCAGGCTGAGAGGTGAATAAGATAGAGGCTGTGGGCTGGTATCAGGCTGAGGGTTGAATAAGATAGAGGCTGTGGGCTGGTATCAGGCTGAGAGGTGAATAAGATAGAGGCTGTGGGCTGGTATCAGGCTGAGGGTTGAATAAGATGGAGGCTGTGGGCTGGTATCAGGCTGAGGTTGAATAAGATAGAGGCTGTGGCCTGGTATCAGGCTGAGGGTTGAATAAGATAGAGGCTGTGGGCTGGTATCAGGCTGAGGTTGAATAAGATGGAGGCTGTGGGCTGGTATCAGGCTGAGGGTTGAATAAGATGGAGGCTGTGGGCTGGTATCAGGCTGAGGGTTGAATAAGATAGAGGCTGTGGGCTGGTATCAGGCTGAGAGGTGAATAAGATAGAGGCTGTGGGCTGGTATCAGGCTGAGGTTGAATAAGATAGAGGCTGTGGGCTGGTATCAGGCTGAGGGTTGAATAAGATAGAGGCTGTGGGCTGGTATCAGGCTGAGGGTTGAATAAGATAGAGGCTGTGGGCTGGTATCAGGCTGAGGTTGAATAAGATAGAGGCTGTGGGCTGGTATCAGGCTGAGGTTGAATAAGATAGAGGCTGTGGGCTGGTATCAGGCTGAGGGTTGAATAAGATAGAGGCTGTGGGCTGGTATCAGGCTGAGGTTGAATAAGATAGAGGCTGTGGACTGGTATCAGGCTGAGGTTGAATAAGATAGAGGCTGTGGGCTGGTATCAGGCTGAGAGGTGTATAAGATAGAGGCTGTGGGCTGGTATCAGGCTGAGGGTTGTATAAGATAGAGGCTGTGGGCTGGTATCAGGCTGAGGGTTGAATAAGATAGAGGCTGTGGGCTGGTATCAGGCTGAGAGGTGAATAAGATAGAGGCTGTGGGCTGGTATCAGGGTGTGGGTTGAATAAGATAGAGGCGGTGGGCTGGTATCAGGCTGAGGGTTGAATAAGATAGAGGCTGTGGGCTGGTATCAGGGTGTGGGTTGTATAAGATAGAGGCTGTGGGCTGGTATCAGGCTGAGGTTGAATAAGATAGAGGCTGTGGGCTGGTATCAGGCTGAGGGTTGAATAAGATGGAGGCTGTGGGCTGGTATCAGGCTGAGGGTTGAATAAGATAGAGGCTGTGGGCTGGTATCAGGCTGAGAGGTGAATAAGATAGAGGCTGTGGGCTGGTATCAGGCTGAGAGGTGAATAAGATAGAGGCTGTGGGCTGGTATCAGGCTGAGGTTGTATAAGATGGAGGCTGTGGGCTGGTATCAGGCTGAGGGTTGTATAAGATGGAGGCTGTGGGCTGGTATCAGGGTGTGGGTTGTATAAGATAGAGGCTGTGGGCTGGTATCAGGCTGAGAGGTGAATAAGATAGAGGCTGTGGGCTGGTATCAGGCTGAGGTTGAATAAGATGGAGACTGTGGGCTGGTATCAGGCTGAGGGTTGAATAAGATAGAGGCTGTGGACTGGTATCAGGCTGAGGTTGAATAAGATAGAGGCTGTGGGCTGGTATCAGGCTGAGAGGTGTATAAGATAGAGGCTGTGGGCTGGTATCAGGCTGAGAGGTGAATAAGATAGAGGCTGTGGGCTGGTATCAGGGTGTGGGTTGTATAAGATAGAGGCTGTGGGCTGGTATCAGGCTGAGGGTTGAATAAGATAGAGGCTGTGGGCTGGTATCAGGCTGAGGGTTGAATAAGATGGAGGCTGTGGGCTGGTATCAGGCTGAGGGTTGAATAAGATAGAGGCTGTGGGCTGGTATCAGGCTGAGAGGTGAATAAGATAGAGGCTGTGGGCTGGTATCAGGCTGAGAGGTGAATAAGATAGAGGCTGTGGGCTGGTATCAGGCTGAGGGTTGTATAAGATGGAGGCTGTGGGCTGGTATCAGGCTGAGGTTGTATAAGATGGAGGCTGTGGGCTGGTATCAGGGTGTGGGTTGTATAAGATAGAGGCTGTGGGCTGGTATCAGGCTGAGGGTTGAATAAGATGGAGGCTGTGGGCTGGTATCAGGCTGAGAGGTGAATAAGATAGAGGCTGTGGGCTGGTATCAGGCTGAGGGTTGAATAAGATAGAGGCTGTGGGCTGGTATCAGGCTGAGAGGTGAATAAGATAGAGGCTGTGGGCTGGTATCAGGCTGAGAGGTGAATAAGATCGGGGGATCGCAAGGATAAATTGAGTTACATAAAGAGACAACACACTGACTGAACAAAACTTACTGAATCCTTGAGTAAGGAATTTGTGATTCCATTTGTCCGATGGGAGTTTAAAGTAACCGAGGGTTACACAATGCAAAGTTCTGTGTTACTGACTTCAAATGTCAAGCCATCAAAGCTAATAAAGGGTTATTAGGGGAGTGGAGATAAGGACTACAGACTACTAGTAGTAGGGGTTATTAGGGGAGTGGAGATAAGGACTACAGACTACCAGTAGTAGGGGTTATTAGGGGAGTGGAGATAAGGACTACAGACTACTAGTAGTAGGGGTTATTAGGGGAGTGGAGATAAGGACTACAGACTACTAGTAGTAGGGGTTATTAGGGGAGTGGAGATAAGGACTACAGACTACTAGTAGTAGGGGTTATTAGGGGAGTGGAGATAAGGACTACAGACTACTAGTAGTAGGGGTTATTAGGGGAGTGGAGATAAGGACTACAGACTACTAGTAGTAGGGGTTATTAGGGGAGTGGAGATAAGGACTACAGACTACCAGTAGTAGGGGTTATTAGGGGAGTGGAGATAAGGACTACAGACTACTAGTAGTAGGGGTTATTAGGGGAGTGGAGCTAAGGACTACAGACTACTAGTAGTAGGGGTTATTAGGGGAGTGGAGATAAGGACTACAGACTACCAGTAGTAGGGGTTATTAGGGGAGTGGAGATAAGGACTACAGACTACTAATAGTAGGGTTTATTATTGGGAGTGGAGATAAGGACTACAGACTACCAGTAGTAGGGGTTATTAGGAGAGTGGAGCTAAGGACTACAGACTACCAGTAGTAGGGGTTATTAGGGAGTGGAGATAAGGACTACAGACTACTAGTAGTAGGGGTTATTAGGGGAGTGGAGATAAGGACTACAGACTACTAGTAGTAGGGGTTATTAGGGGAGTGGAGATAAGGACTACAGACTACTAGTAGTAGGGGTTATTAGGGGAGTGGAGATAAGGACTACAGACTACCAGTAGTAGGGGTTATTAGGGGAGTGGAGATAAGGACTACAGACTACTAGTAGTAGGGGTTATTAGGGGAGTGGAGATAAGGACTACAGGCTACTAGTAGTAGGGGTTATTAGGGGAGTGGAGCTAAGGACTACAGACTACTAATAGTAGGGTTTATTGGGGGAGTGGAGATAAGGACTACAGACTACTAGTAGTAGGGGTTATTAGGAGAGTGGAGATAAGGACTACAGACTACCAGTAGTATGGGGTTATTAGGGGAGTGGAGATAAGGACTACAGACTACCAGTAGTAGGGGTTATTAGGGGAGTGCAGATAAGGACTACAGACTACTAGTAGTAGGGGTTATTAGGGGAGTGGAGCTAAGGACTACAGACTACTAGTAGTAGGGGTTATTAGGGGAGTGGAGCTAAGGACTACAGACTACTAGTAGTAGGGGTTATTAGGGGAGTGGAGATAAGGACTACAGACTACCAGTAGTAGGGGTTATTAGGGGAGTGGAGATAAGGACTACAGACTACTAATAGTATGGGTTATTAGGGGAGTGGAGATAAGGACTACAGACTATTAGTAGTAGGGGTTATTAGGGGAGTGGAGATAAGGACTACAGACTATTAGTAGTAGGGGTTATTAGGGGAGTGGAGCTAAGGACTACAGACTACTAGTAGTAGGGTTATTAGTGGAGATAAGGACTACAGACTACTAGTAGTAGGGGTTATTAGGGGAGTGGAGATAAGGACTACAGACTACTAGTAGTAGGGGTTATTAGGGGAGTGGAGATAAGGACTACAGACTACTAGTAGTAGGGGTTATTAGGGGAGTGGAGATAAGGACTACAGACTACCAGTAGTAGGGGTTATTAGGGGAGTGGAGCAGATGAAGTGTTCTAGTGTTCTACAACAGCAGGGGAAGTGTTCTAGTGTTCTACAACAGCAGGGGAAGTGTTCTAGTGTTCTACAACAGCAGTGGAAGTGTTCTAGTGTTCTACAACAGCAGGGAAGTGTTCTAGTGTTCTACAACAGCAGGGGAAGTGTTCTAGTGTTCTACAACAGCAGTGGAAGTGTTCTAGTGTTCTACAACAGCAGTGGAAGTGTTCTAGTGTTCTACAACAGCAGTGGAAGTGTTCTAGTGTTCTACAACAGCAGTGGAAGTGTTCTAGTGTTCTACAACAGCAGTGGAAGTGTTCTAGTGTTCTACAACAGCAGGGGAAGTGTTCTAGTGTTCTACAACAGCAGTGGAAGTGTTCTAGTGTTCTACAACAGCAGTGGAAGTGTTCTAGTGTTCTACAATAGCAGTGGAAGTGTTCTAGTGTTCTACAACAGCAGGGGAAGTGTTCTAGTGTTCTACAACAGCAGGGGAAGTGTTCTAGTGTTCTACAACAGCAGTGGAAGTGTTCTAGTGTTCTACAACAGCAGTGGAAGTGTTCTAGTGTTCTACAACAGCAGGGGAAGTGTTCTAGTGTTCTACAACAGCAGGGGAAGTGTTCTAGTGTTCTACAACAGCAGTGTAAGTGTTCTAGTGTTCTACAACAGCAGGGGAAGTGTTCTAGTGTTCTACATCTCCTCTAGAACAGAACAGCAGGAGGATCCCAGAGGGGCCAGGGTGACTTCCTCTCAGAACAGAAGGTCCAGGGAGCGAAAGAGAGACAACACTTCAAGGTTATCAGTCTCTTCTGCAGAACCAAATAAAGCTCTCTGCTCCATGACAGGTTAGAGTATGTTCTGTTCTACAGCCTCAGGGTACAGTACACTACATTATTACAACTACACATTATCATGCCTATACATTATCATGCATATACATGATCATGTCTATACATTATCATGCATATACATTATCATGTCTATACATTATCATGTCTATACATTATCATGTCTATACATTATCATGTCTATACATTATCATGTCTATACATTATCATGTCTTATCATTATCATTATCATGTCATATCATGTCTGTATGTTATCGTGTCTATACATGATCACCTCCATACATGATCATGTCTATACATTATCATGTCAATACATTCTCGCCTCTATGCATTATCATGTCTGTATGTTATCGTGTCTATACATGATCATGTCTGTATTTCACACTCAAAAGCCACAACCTTGAGTTTCATTTCACCGGTTGTTCTGATAACCTAGAATCTGTCATTTGGTTTGAAAGGTGGAAGCCTTGGCAACACACACATGCACACTCACTGGGCGACGCACACACACACACACACCAAACACACACACACACACACACACACACACACACAGAGCACACACCAAACACACACACAGACACACACACACACACCAAACACACACACAGACACACACAGAGCACACACAGAGCACACACCAAACACACACACACACACACACCAAACACACACACAAACACACACACAGCACACACAGAGCACACACCAAACACACACACAGACACACACAGAGCACACACACACACAGACACACACCAAACAGGGCGCTGTTTGAGTCTACCTTTCTTTTTATGTTTGGCTGACGTGTGGAGGAAGTATATTCCATCTGTTCCTGTGAGTGAGGTGATGAAGAGATGGAGAGATGGAGAGATGAGAGATGGAGAGATGGAGAAATGAGAGATGGAGAGATGGAGAGATGGAGAGATGGAGAGATGAGAGATGGAGAGATGGAGAGATGAGAGATGGAGAGATGGAGAGATGGAGAAATGAGAGATGGAGAGATGGAGAGATGGAGAGATGGAGCAATGAGAGATGGAGAGATGGAGAGATGGAGCGATGAGAGATGGAGAGATGGAGATGGAGAGATGGAGAGATGGAGAGATGGAGAGATGGAGCAATGAGAGATGGAGAGATGGAGAGATGAAATGAGAGATGGAGGATGGAGATGGAGAGATGAGAGATGGAGAGATGGAGGAGATGGAGAGATGGAGAAATGAGAGATGGAGCAATGAGAGATGGAGGAAAATGAGAGATGGAGAGATGGAGAGATGGGAGAAATGAGAGATGGAAGATGGATGGAAATGAGAGATGGAGAGATGGAGAGATGGAGAGATGGAGAAGATGGAGCAATGGAGAGATGGAGATGGAGAGATGGAGCGATGAGAGATGGAGAGATGGAGAGATGGATGGCAATGGAAGAGATGGATGGAAGATGGAAGATGGAGCGATGAGAGATGGAGAGATGGAGAGATGAGAGAAGAGATGAGAGATGGAAGATGATGAGAAGATGGAGAGATGAGAGATGGAGCAATGAGAGATGGAGAGATGAGAGATGGAGAGATGAGAGAGATGGAGAGATGATGAGAGATGGAGATGAGAGATGGAGAGATGAGAGATGGAGAGATGAGAGAAATGGAGAGATGAGAGAGATGGAGAGAGATGAGAGATGGAGAGATGGAGAGATGAGAGATGGAGAGGTGGGAGATGGGACGATGAGAGATGGAGAGAGAGAGATGGAGATGAGAGATGGAGAGATGAGAGATGGAGAGATGGAGAGATGAGAGATGGAGAGATGAGAGATGGAGAGATGGAGAGATGAGAGATGGAGAGATGGAGCAATAGAGAGATAGAGATGAGAGATGGAGAGATGAGAGATGGAGCGATGGAGAGATGGAAGATGGAGAGATGAGAGATGGAGAGATGGAGCGATGAGAGATGGAAGATGAGAGATGGAGAGATGAGAAGATGGAGACGATGGAGAGATGGAAGATGAGAGATGGAGAGATGGAGAGAATGGAGAGATGAGAGATGGAGAGATGAGAGATGGAGAGATGGAGAGATAGAGATGGAGAGAGATGAGAGATGGAGAGATGAGAGATGGAAGAGATGGAGAGATGGAGAGCGATGG
>NW_026289856.1:0-2500 GCF_023373465.1 Oncorhynchus keta
TGACCTGTGGGTAGGGGTTCCTCTGGCCCTGGACCATCTGTCTGGGGAGATGCTGCTGCTGCTGGAGCTACACAAACGACCACAGAAGAAGAACAGACAACCAGATCACTTCCTGTTCCCATGACATCATTTCCCGCTGTTCCACTGGAAAGGTCAAATAAAGGTCAATTCAGCCAAGAAGTACCGGCTACAGTCACCGGGGACGACAGTCACCGGGGACGACAGTCACCGGGGACGACAGTCACCGGGGACGACCATAAAACAGCAGTACAATATGACTGAACTTTCACATTAACAGTTTTCACATCAAATGTTGATGTCTGTTTGTTGACAAACCAACTGTACCAACCTGTTATATATCTATAGTCTGTAGTGTTAGTAATCAGTATATATATCTATAGTCTGTAGTGTTAGTAATCAGTATATATATCTATAGTGTTAGTAATCAGTATATATAACTATAGTCTGGAGTGTGATTAATGTCAGTCAATATCTATGTTCATTTACAAGTTAATAATCAGTATATATATCTATAGTCTATAGTGTTAGTAATCAGTATATATATCTATATTCTGTAGTGTTAGTAATCAGTATATATATCTATAGTGTTAGTAATCAGTATATATATCTATAGTCTATAGTGTTAGTAATCAGTATATATATCATATTCTGTAGTGTTAGTAATCAGTATATATATCTATAGTGTTAGTAATCAGTATATATATCTATAGTCTATAGTGTTAGTAATCAGTATATATATCTATAGTGTTAGTAATCAGTATATATATCTATAGTCTGTAGTGTTAGTAATCAGTATATATATCTATAGTCTATAGTGTTAGTAATCAGTATATATATCTATAGTTAGTAATCAGTATATATATCTATAGTGTTAGTAATCAGTATATATATCTATAGTGTTAGTAATCAGTATATATATCTATAGTCTGTAGTCTAATAATCAGTATATATATCTATAAGTAATCAGTATATATATCTATAGTCTGTAGTGTTAATAATCAGTATATATATCTATAGTCTATAGTGTTAGTAATCAGTATATATATCTATAGTGTTAGTAATCAGTATATATAACTATAGTGTTAGTAATCAGTATATATATCTATATTCTGTAGTGTTAGTAATCAGTATATATATCTATAGTGTTAGTAATCAGTATATATAACTATAGTGTTAGTAATCAGTATATATATCTATATTCTGTAGTGTTAGTAATCAGTATATATATCTATAGTGTTAGTAATCAGTATATATATCTATAGTCTGTAGTGTTAGTAATCAGTATATATATCTATAGTCTGTAGTGTTAGTAATCAGTATATATAACTATAGTGTTAGTAATCAGTATATATATCTATAGTCTGTAGTGTTAGTAATCAGTATATATATCTATATTCTGTAGTGTTAGTAATCAGTATATATATCTATAGTGTTAGTAATCAGTATATATAACTATAGTGTTAGTAATCAGTATATATATCTATAGTCTGTAGTGTTAGTAATCAGTATATATATATATATCTATAGTCTATAGTGTTAGTAATCAGTATATATATCTATAGTGTTAGTAATCAGTATATATATCTATAGTCTGTAGTGTTAGTAATCAGTATATATATCTATAGTGTTAGTAATCAGTATATATATATCTATAGTCTGTAGTGTTAGTAATCAGTATATATAACTATAGTGTTAGTAATCAGTATATATATCTATAGTCTGTAGTGTTAGTAATCAGTATATATATATATATCTATAGTCTGTAGTGTTAGTAATCAGTATATATATATATCTATAGTCTGTAGTGTTAGTAATCAGTATATATATCTATAGTGTTCGTAATCAGTATATATATCTATAGTCTGTAGTGTTAGTAATCAGTATATATAACTATAGTGTTAGTAATCAGTATATATATCTATAGTCTGTAGTGTTCGTAATCAGTATATATATCTATAGTCTGTAGTGTTAGTAATCAGTATATATATCTATAGTCTATAGTGTTAGTAATCAGTATATATATCTATAGTGTTAGTAATCAGTATATATATCTATAGTGTTAGTAATCAGTATATATATCTATAGTGTTAGTAATCAGTATATATATCTATAGTCTGTAGTGTTAGTAATCAGTATATATATCTATAGTAGTGTTAATAATCAGTATATATATCTATAGTCTATAGTGTTAGTAATCAGTATACATATCTATAGTGTTCGTAATCAGTATATATATCTATAGTCTGTAGTGTTAGTAATCAGTATATATATCTATAGTCTATAGTGTTAGTAATCAGTATATATATCTATAGTCTGTAGTGTTAATAATCAGTATATATATCTATAGTCTGTAGTGTTAGTAATCTAATATAACGTAGTATGTTCATTTAGAACACAGCAGGTACAGAGAGAGAACATCAGGAGACTGTTCCTGGACTGCAGTATGCTTGTTGTGTTGTGCCAATTACAATCTACTTGC
>NW_026289857.1:5000-32409 GCF_023373465.1 Oncorhynchus keta
AGAGTGGGGTCACAGCCAGGGTCACCATTATCAACTGAGAGTGGGGTCACAGCCAGGGTCACCATTATAAACGGAGAGTGGGGTCACAGCCAGGGTCACCATTATCAACGGAGAGTGGGGTCACAGCCAGGGTCACCATTATCAACGGAGAGTGGGGTCACAGCCAGGGTCACCATTATCAACGGAGAGTCGGGTCAGAGCCAGGGTCACCATTATCAACTGAGAGTGGGGTCACAGCCAGGGTCACCATTATCAACTGAGAGTGGGGTCACAGCCAGGGTCACCATTATCAACTGAGAGTGGGGTCACAGCCAGGGTCACCATTATAAACGGAGAGTGGGGTCACAGCCAGGGTCACCATTATCAACGGAGAGTGGGGTCAGAGCCAGGGTCACCATTATAAACGGAGAGTGGGGTCAGAGACAGGGTCACCATTATCAACGGAGAGTGGGGTCACAGCCAGGGTCACCATTATAAACGGAGAGTGGGGTCACAGCCAGGGTCACCATTATCAACTGAGAGTGGGGTCACAGCCAGGGTCACCATTATAAACGGAGAGTGGGGTCAGAGACAGGGTCACCATTATCAACGGAGAATGGGGTCACAGCCAGGGTTAAATTATAAACGGAGAGTGGGGTCACAGCCAGGGTCACCATTATCAACGGAGAGTGGGGTCAGAGACAGGGTCACCATTATCAACTGAGAGTGGGGTCACAGCCAGGGTCACCATTATCAACTGAGAGTGGGGTCAGAGCCAGGGTCACCATTATCAACGGAGAGTGGGGTCAGAGCCAGGGTCACCATTATCAACGGAGAGTGGGGTCACAGCCAGGGTCACCATTATAAACGGAGAGTGGGGTCAGAGCCAGGGTCACCATTATAAACGGAGAGTGGGGTCAGAGACAGGGTCACCATTATCAACGGAGAGTGGGGTCACAGCCAGGGTCACCATTATAAACGGAGAGTGGGGTCACAGCCAGGGTCACCATTATCAACGGAGAGTGGGGTCAGAGACAGGGTCACCATTATCAACTGAGAGTGGGGTCACAGCCAGGGTCACCATTATAAACGGAGAGTGGGGTCACAGCCAGGGTCACCATTATCAACGGAGAGTGGGGTCAGAGACAGGGTCACCATTATCAACGGAGAGTGGGGTCACAGCCAGGGTCACCATTATCAACTGAGAGTGGGGTCACAGCCAGGGTCACCATTATCAACGGAGAGTGGGGTCACAGCCAGGGTCACCATTATCAACTGAGAGTGGGGTCACAGCCAGGGTCACCATTATCAACGGAGAGTGGGGTCACAGCCAGGGTCACCATTATCAACTGAGAGTGGGGTCACAGCCAGGGTCACCATTATCAACGGAGAGTGGGGTCACAGCCAGGGTCACCATTATAAACGGAGAGTGGGGTCAGAGCCAGGGTCACCATTATCAACGGAGAGTGGGATCACATAAACGGCGACCCTGGAGTAATTAGGGTTAAGCGCCTTGCTCAAGGGCACATCGACAGATTTTTCACTTTGTCAGCTCAGGGATTCGAACGAGCAACCTTTTGGTTACTGGCCCAACGCTCTAACTGCTAGGTAACCTGCCCCCCAGTTGCTTTAGTAGCTATGTTACTATGTTGAACAAAAATATAAATGCAATGTTTTGGTCCCATGTCATGAGCTTTGGTCATGAGATTAAATAAAAGATCACAGACATTTCCAGACGCACAAAAAAACGTATTTCTTTCAAATTCTGTGCGTACATTTTTTTTTTTACAGTCTTGTTAGTGAGCATTTATCCTTTGTCAAGATAAACCATCCACCTGACAGGTGTGGCGTATCAAGAAGCTGATTAAACTGCGTGGTCCTTACACAGGTGCACCTTGTGCTGGGGACAACAGAAGGCCACTCTAACATGTGCAGTTTTGTCACAGATGTCTCGAGTCAAATTGTTGGATGTTGCGGTTATATTTTCGTTCAGGAAATGTGTCTAAACCACCTCGCTATAGACTACTACTACTTTATATTTATTTTATCTTATTTCACCTTTATTTAACCACGTAGGCCAGTTGAGAACAAGTTCTCATTTACAACTGTGACCTGGCCAAGATAAAGCAAAGCAGTGTGACACAAACAACAACAACAGAGTTACACATTGAATAAACAACAACAACACAGAGTTACACATGGAGTAAACAACAACACAGAGTTACACATGGAATAAACAACAACACAGAGTTACACATGGAATAAACAACAACACAGAGTTACACATGGAGTAAACAACAACAACAGAGTTACACATGGAGTAAACAACAACACAGAGTTACACATGGAATAAACAACAACAACAGAGTTACACATGGAGTAAACAACAACAACAACAGAGTTACACATGGAGTAAACAACAACAACAGAGTTACACATGGAATAAACAACAACACAGAGTTACACATGGAGTAAACAACAACAACAACAGAGTTACACATGGAGTAAACAACAACACAGAGTTACACATGGAATAAACAACAACACAGAGTTACACATGGAATAAACAACAACAACACAGAGTTACACATGGAATAAACAACAACAACAACAGAGTTACACATGGAGTAAACAACAACAACAGAGTTACACATGGAGTAAACAACAACAACACAGAGTTACACATGGAATAAACAACAACACAGAGTTACACATGGAATAAACAACAACACAGAGTTACACATGTAGTAAACAAACATACAGTCAATAACACAACAGAAAAGAAGGTCTATATACAGTGTGAGAAAATGGCATGAGGAGGTAAGGCAATAAATGGGCCGTAGTAGCAAAGTAATTACAATTTAGCAAATTAACACTGGAGTGATGTGCAGATGATGATGTGCAAGTAGAGATGCTCCAGTTTCAACTGTTCTGCCTTGTTATTATACGACCATGCTGGTCATTTATGAACATTTGAACATCTTGGCCATGTTCTGTTATAATCTCCACCCGGCACAGCCAGAAGAGGACTGGCCACCCCACATAGCCTGGTTCCTCTCTAGGTTTATAATCTCCACCCGGCACAGCCAGAAGAGGACTGGCCACCCCTCATAGCCTGGTTCCTCTCCAGGTTTCTTCCTAGGTTTTGGCCTTTCTAGGGAGTTTTTCCTAGCCACCGTGGTTCTACACCTGCATTGGTTGCTGTTTGGGGTTTTAGGCTGGGTTTCTGTACAGCACTTTGAGATATCAGCTGATGTACGAAGGGCTATATAAATAAAATTGGATTTGATTTGATTTGAGATACTGGTGTTCAAAAGATAAAAATAAGTAAATTAAAACAATATGGTAGTGAGGTAGTTGGATTTATTATAGATTATATACTATTTACAGATAGATGATGTTTAAGCTGCTCTGACAGCTGATGCTTTAAGTTAGTGAGGGAGATATAAGTCTCCAGCTTCAGTGATTATTGCAATTCGTTCCAGTCACTGGCAGCAGAGAACTGGAAGGAAAGGCGGTCAAAGGAGGTGTTGGCTTTGGGGATGACCAGTGAGATATACCTGCTGGAGTGCGTGCTATGGGTGGGTGTTGCTATGGTGACCAGTGAGCTGAGACAAGGCGGAGCTTTACCTAGCAAAGACTTATAGATGACCTGGAGCCAGTGGGTTTGGAGAAGAATATGTAGCGAGGGCCAGCCAACGAGAGCATACAGGTCGCAGTGGTGGGTAGTATATGAGTTATGGCTATGGTGACAAAACGGATGGCACCGTGATAGACTGCATCCAGTTTGCTGAGTTGAGTGTTGGAGCCTATTTTGTAAATGACATCACCAAAGTCGAGGATCGGTAGGATAGTCAGTTTTATGAGGGTATGTTTGGCAGCGTGAGTGAAAGGGCCTTTGTTGTGAAATATGACACCGATTCTATAGTTAATTTATGATTGGAGATGCTTAATATGAGTCTGGAAGATGAGTTGTCAGTCTAGCCAGACACCTAGCTATTTGTAGTTGTCCACATATTCTAGGTCAGAACCGTCCAGTGTAGTGATGCTAGTCGGGCGGGCAGGTGCGGGCAGCAATCGGTTAAAGAGCATGCATTTAGTTTTACAGGCGTTTAAGAGCAGTTGGAGGCCACGGAAGGAGTGTTGTAATGGCATTGAAGCTCGTTTGGAGGTTAGTTAACACAGTGTCCAAAGAAGGGCCAGAAGTATACAGAATGGTGTCATCTGCGGAGAGGTGCATAGAGGAATCACCAGCAGTAGGAGTGACATCATTGATTTATATACAGAGAAAAGAGTCGGCCCGAGAATCGAACCCTGTGGTATCCCCATAGAGACTGCCAGAGGTCCGGACAACAGGCCCTCCGATTTGACACACTGAACTCTGAGAAGTAGTTGGTGAACCAGGCGAGGCAGTCATTTGAGAAACCAAGGCTGTTGAGTCTGCCGATAAGAATGCAGTGATTGACAGAGTCGAAAGCCTTGGCCAGGTCGATGAAGACAGTAAGACAGTAATGCACAGTAATGTCTCATCGATGGCGGTTATGATATCGTTTAGGACCTTGAGCGTGGCTGAGGTGCACCCATGACCAGCTCAGAAACTAGATTGGATAGTGGAGAAGGTACGGTGGGATTCGAGATGGTCAGTGATCTGTTTGTTCACTTGGCTTTCGAAGACTTTAGGAAGGCAGGGCAGGATGGATATATATATATCCACAACCTGCTCTGTTCAACCTCACTATAGACCACTACAACCTGCTCTGTTCAACCTCACTATAGACCACAACAACCTGCTCTGTTCAACCTCACTATAGACCACTACAACCTGCTCTGTTCAACCTCACTATAGACTACCACTACAACCTGCTCTGTTCAACCTCTCTATAGACCACTACAACCTGCTCTGTTCAACCTCACTATAGACCACTACAACCTGCTCTGTTCAACCTCTCTATAGACCACTACAACCTGCTCTGTTCAACCTCACTATAGACCACTACAACCTGCTCTGTTCAACCTCACTATAGACCACTACAACCTGCTCTGTTCAACCTCACTATAGACTACCACTACAACCTGCTCTGTTCAACCTCACTATAGACCACTACAACCTGCTCTGTTCAACCTCACTATAGACCACTACAACCTGCTCTGTTCAACCTCACTATAGACCACTACAACCTGCTCTGTTCAACCTCACTATAGACTACCACTACAACCTGCTCTGTTCAACCTCACTATAGACCACTACAACCTGCTCTGTTCAACCTCACTATAGACCACTACAACCTGCTCTGTTCAACCTCACTATAGACTACCACTACAACCTGCTCTGTTCAACCTCACTATAGACCACTACAACCTGCTCTGTTCAACCTCACTATAGACCACTACAACCTGCTCTGTTCAACCTCACTATAGACCACTACAACCTGCTCTGTTCAACCTCACTATAGACCACTACAACCTCCTCTGTTCAACCTCACTATAGACTACCACTACAACCTGCTCTGTTCAACCTCACTATAGACCACTACAACCTGCTCTGTTCAACCTCACTATAGACTACCACTACAACCTGCTCTGTTCAACCTCACTATAGACCACTACAACCTGCTCTGTTCAACCTCACTATAGACCACTACAACCTGCTCTGTTCAACCTCACTATAGACCACTACAACCTGCTCTGTTCAACCTCACTATAGACTACCACTACAACCTGCTCTGTTCAACCTCACTATAGACCACTACAACCTGCTCTGTTCAACCTCTCTATAGACCACTACAACCTGCTCTGTTCAACCTCACTATAGACTACCACTACAACCTGCTCTGTTCAACCTCACTATAGACCACTACAACCTGCTCTGTTCAACCTCACTATAGACCACTACAACCTGCTCTGTTCAACCTCACTATAGACCACTACAACCTGCTCTGTTCAACCTCACTATAGACCACTACAACCTGCTCCGTTCAACCTCACTATAGACCACTACAACCTGCTCTGTTCAACCTCACTATAGACCACTACAACCTGCTCTGTTCAACCTCTCTATAGACCACTACACCCTGCTCTGTTCAACCTCACTATAGACTACCACTACAACCTGCTCTGTTCAACCTCACTATAGACCACTACAACCTGCTCTGTTCAACCTCTCTATAGACCACTACAACCTGCTCTGTTCAACCTCACTATAGACTACCACTACAACCTGCTCTGTTCAACCTCACTATAGACCACTACAACCTGCTCTGTTCAACCTCACTATAGACCATTACAACCTGCTCTGTTCAACCTCACTATAGACCACTACAACATGCTCTGTTCAACCTCACTATAGACCACTACAACCTGCTCCGTTCAACCTCACTATAGACCACTACAACCTGCTCTGTTCAACCTCACTATAGACCACTACAACCTGCTCCGTTCAACCTCACTATAGACCACTACAACCTGCTCTGTTCAACCTCACTATAGACCACTACAACCTGCTCTGTTCAACCTCACTATAGACCACTACAACCTGCTCTGTTCAACCTCACTATAGACCACTACAACCTGCTCTGTTCAACCTCACTATAGACCACTACAACCTGCTCTGTTCAACCTCACTATAGACCACTACAACCTGCTCTGTTCAACCTCACTATAGACCACTACAACCTGCTCTGTTCAACCTCACTATAGACTACCACTACAACCTGCTCTGTTCAACCTCACTATAGACCACTACAACCTGCTCTGTTCAACCTCATTATAGACCACTACAACCTGCTCTGTTCAACCTCACTATAGACCACTACAACCTGCTCTGTTCAACCTCACTATAGACCACTACAACCTGCTCTGTTCAACCTCACTATAGACCACTACAACCTGCTCTGTTCAACCTCACTATAGACCACTTCAACCTGCTCTGTTCAACCTCACTATAGACCACTACAACCTGCTCTGTTCAACCTCACTATAGACTACCACTACAACCTGCTCTGTTCAACCTCACTATAGACTACCACTACAACCTGCTCTGTTCAACCTCACTATAGACCACTACAACCCGCTCTGTTCAATCTCACTATAGACCACTACAACCTGCTCTGTTAAACCTCACTATAGACCACTACAACCTGCTCTGTTCAACCTCACTATAGACTACCACTACAACCTGCTCTGTTCAACCTCACTATAGACTACCACTACAACCTGCTCTGTTCAACCTCACTATAGACCACTACAACCTACTCTGTTCAACCTCACTATAGACTACCACTACAACCTGCTCTGTTCAACCTCACTATAGACCACTACAACCTGCTCTGTTCAACCTCACTATAGACCATTACAACCTGCTCTGTTCAACCTCACTATAGACCACTACAACCTGCTCTGTTCAACCTCACTATAGACCACTACAACCTGCTCCGTTCAACCTCACTATAGACCACTACAACCTGCTCTGTTCAACCTCACTATAGACCACTTCAACCTGCTCTGTTCAACCTCACTATAGACCACTACAACCTGCTCTGTTCAACCTCACTATAGACTACCACTACAACCTGCTCTGTTCAACCTCACTATAGACTACCACTACAACCTGCTCTGTTCAACCTCACTATAGACCACTACAACCTGCTCTGTTCAATCTCACTATAGACCACTACAACCTGCTCTGTTAAACCTCACTATAGACCACTACAACCTGCTCTGTTCAACCTCACTATAGACCACTACAACCTGCTCTGTTCAACCTCACTATAGACTACCACTACAACCTGCTCTGTTCAACCTCACTATAGACCACTACAACCTGCTCTGTTCAACCTCATTATAGACCACTACAACCTGCTCTGTTCAACCTCACTATAGACCACTACAACCTGCTCTGTTCAACCTCACTATAGACCACTACAACCTGCTCTGTTCAACCTCACTATAGACCACTACAACCTGCTCTGTTCAACCTCACTATAGACCACTACAACCTGCTCTGTTCAACCTCACTATAGACCACTTCAACCTGCTCTGTTCAACCTCACTATAGACCACTACAACCTGCTCTGTTCAACCTCACTATAGACTACCACTACAACCTGCTCTGTTCAACCTCACTATAGACTACCACTACAACCTGCTCTGTTCAACCTCACTATAGACCACTACAACCTGCTCTGTTCAATCTCACTATAGACCACTACAACCTGCTCTGTTAAACCTCACTATAGACCACTACAACCTGCTCTGTTCAACCTCACTATAGACTACCACTACAACCTGCTCTGTTCAACCTCACTATAGACTACCACTACAACCTGCTCTGTTCAACCTCACTATAGACCACTACAACCTACTCTGTTCAACCTCACTATAGACGACCACTACAACCTGCTCTGTTCAACCTCACTATAGACCACTACAACCTGCTCTGTTCAACCTCACTATAGACCATTACAACCTGCTCTGTTCAACCTCACTATAGACCATTACAACCTGCTCTGTTCAACCTCACTATAGACCACTACAACCTGCTCTGTTCAACCTCACTATAGACCACTACAACCTGCTCTGTTCAACCTCACTATAGACCACTTCAACCTGCTCTGTTCAACCTCACTATAGACCACTACAACCTGCTCTGTTCAACCTCACTATAGACTACCACTACAACCTGCTCTGTTCAACCTCACTATAGACTACCACTACAACCTGCTCTGTTCAACCTCACTATAGACCACTACAACCTGCTCTGTTCAATCTCACTATAGACCACTACAACCTGCTCTGTTAAACCTCACTATAGACCACTACAACCTGCTCTGTTCAACCTCACTATAGACTACCACTACAACCTGCTCTGTTCAACCTCACTATAGACTACCACTACAACCTGCTCTGTTCAACCTCACTATAGACCACTACAACCTGCTCTGTTCAACCTCACTATAGACTACCACTACAACCTGCTCTGTTCAACCTCATTATAGACTACCACTACAACCTGCTCTGTTCAACCTCACTATAGACCACTACAACCTGCTCTGTTCAACCTCACTATAGACCACTACAACCTGCTCTGTTCAACCTCACTATAGACTACCACTACAACCTGCTCTGTTCAACCTCACTATAGACTACCACTACAACCTGCTCTGTTCAACCTCACTATAGACCACTACAACCTGCTCTGTTCAACCTCACTATAGACTACCACTACAACCTGCTCTGTTCAACCTCACTATAGACTACCACTACAACCTGATCTGTTCAACCTCACTATAGACCACTACAACCTGCTCTGTTCAACCTCACTATAGACCACTACAACCTGCTCTGTTCAACCTCAATATAGACTACCACTACAACCTGCTCTGTTCAACCTCACTATAGACTACCACTACAACCTGCTCTGTTCAACCTCACTATAGACCAATACAACCTGCTCTGTTCAACCTCACTATAGACTACCACTACAACCTGCTCTGTTCAACCTCACTATAGACCACTACAACCTGCTCTGTTCAACCTCACTATAGACTACCACTACAACCTGCTCTGTTCAACCTCACTATAGACTACCACTACAACCTGATCTGTTCAACCTCACTATAGACCACTACAACCTGCTCTGTTCAACCTCACTATAGACCACTACAACCTGCTCTGTTCAACCTCACTATAGACTACCACTACAACCTGCTCTGTTCAACCTCACTATAGACCACTACAACCTGCTCTGTTCAACCTCACTATAGACTACCACTACAACCTGCTCTGTTCAACCTCATTATAGACTACCACTACAACCTGCTCTGTTCAACCTCACTATAGACCACTACAACCTGCTCTGTTCAACCTCACTATAGACCACTACAACCTGCTCTGTTCAACCTCACTATAGACTACCACTACAACCTGCTCTGTTCAACCTCACTATAGACTACCACTACAACCTGCTCTGTTCAACCTCACTATAGACCACTACAACCTGCTCTGTTCAACCTCACTATAGACTACCACTACAACCTGCTCTGTTCAACCTCACTATAGACTACCACTACAACCTGCTCTGTTCAACCTCACTATAGACCACTACAACCTGCTCTGTTCAACCTCACTATAGACCACTACAACCTGCTCTGTTCAACCTCACTATAGACTACCACTACAACCTGCTCTGTTCAACCTCACTATAGACTACCACTACAACCTGCTCTGTTCAACCTCACTATAGACCAATACAACCTGCTCTGTTCAACCTCACTATAGACTACCACTACAATCTGCTCTGTTCAACCTCACTATAGACCACTACAACCTGCTCTGTTCAACCTCACTATAGACTACCACTACAACCTGCTCTGTTCAACCTCACTATAGACTACCACTACAACCTGATCTGTTCAACCTTACTATAGACCACTACAACCTGCTCTGTTCAACCTCACTATAGACCACTACAACCTGCTCTGTTCAACCTCAATATAGACTACCACTACAACCTGCTCTGTTCAACCTCACTATAGACTACCACTACAACCTGCTCTGTTCAACCTCACTATAGACCAATACAACCTGCTCTGTTCAACCTCACTATAGACTACCACTACAACCTGCTCTGTTCAACCTCACTATAGACCACTACAACCTGCTCTGTTCAACCTCACTATAGACTACCACTACAACCTGCTCTGTTCAACCTCACTATAGACTACCACTACAACCTGATCTGTTCAACCTCACTATAGACCACTACAACCTGCTCTGTTCAACCTCACTATAGACCACTACAACCTGCTCTGTTCAACCTCACTATAGACTACCACTACAACCTGCTCTGTTCAACCTCACTATAGACTACCACTACAACCTGCTCTGTTCAACCTCACTATAGACCACTACAACCTGCTCTGTTCAACCTCATTATAGACTACCACTACAACCTGCTCTGTTCAACCTCACTATAGACCACTACAACCTGCTCTGTTCAACCTCACTATAGACCACTACAACCTGCTCTGTTCAACCTCACTATAGACTACCACTACAACCTGCTCTGTTCAACCTCACTATAGACTACCACTACAACCTGCTCTGTTCAACCTCACTATAGACCACTACAACCTGCTCTGTTCAACCTCACTATAGACTACCACTACAACCTGCTCTGTTCAACCTCACTATAGACTACCACTACAACCTGATCTGTTCAACCTCACTATAGACCACTACAACCTGCTCTGTTCAACCTCACTATAGACCACTACAACCTGCTCTGTTCAACCTCACTATAGACTACCACTACAACCTGCTCTGTTCAACCTCACTATAGACTACCACTACAACCTGCTCTGTTCAACCTCACTATAGACCAATACAACCTGCTCTGTTCAACCTCACTATAGACTACCACTACAACCTGCTCTGTTCAACCTCACTATAGACCACTACAACCTGCTCTGTTCAACCTCACTATAGACTACCACTACAACCTGCTCTGTTCAACCTCACTATAGACTACCACTACAACCTGATCTGTTCAACCTCACTATAGACCACTACAACCTGCTCTGTTCAACCTCACTATAGACCACTACAACCTGCTCTGTTCAACCTCACTATAGACTACCACTACAACCTGCTCTGTTCAACCTCACTATAGACCACTACAACCTGCTCTGTTCAAAGGGCAGACATGTAGCTACTACAGGAACCCTACAGCTTTCCTTTTAATTTTGCCAGGATAGTCCATTCAGTAACAGGTTGCCTCTGTTTTCCAGGGGTTCCTTTAATAACTAGCTGTGCTGTCTAATACATTCAGACTGTTGTTTTGTTAACTCTTATTGGTGCCCAGTGAGAACCAGTATTTAGCTGATCTTTCTGGGGGATGTAGTCTTCACAAATGTGTTGAAAGTAGAAAATAGAACAGACCAATCGTTGATGTTCTTTTGTCTATTGAAACTTCAATCGATTTTGTATCATTGCTAGATAGAGTATGCCGTTAGCTTCTCTCTCTGTGGATCTCTCTCTGGATCTCTTTCTCTGTACTGCTCTCTCTCTCTCTATCTCTATCTCTCTCTCTCTCTCCCTCTCTCCCTCTCTCTCAATTCAATTTAAGGGCTTTATTCTCTCTTTGTCTCTCTTTTTCTTTCTCTCTCTCTCTCTCTTTCTCCCCTCTCTCTCTCTCTCTCTCTCTCTCTCTCTCTCTCTCTCGCTCTCTCTCTCTCTCTCTCCTCTCTCTCTCTCCTCCTCTCTCTCTCCTCCTTTCTATCGCTCTCTCTTTCTTTGTCTCTCTTTATCTTTCTTTTTCTCTCTCTGTCTCTCTCTATCTCTCTCTGGCCCTTTGTGTGCAGAGCTCAGCAACAGCTGAATTCACAGTTCTGCAGCTTGAAGCTTTAGAGAAGTCTTTGTCTTTGTGAAACAATAGCAAGCGATTCATATCTTTATTCTTTAGATTTTCAGACCATCGATAGTCATTTCTCATCTCCCTTTGTGAAGAGCAGTTCTAATGGAGTCTTGATGTGTTCAACCTTTCCAACCCTTTCCTCAGTCCTTATGGTTCCCCATGGCATATTTCCTCCATTGGCTCAGAGTAGAAAGTCAAGTTATTTTCATAAATGTCTTTTAGATCAATAACACAATTCTCTATCAAAGGTCTCGATTGTGATGTATGAGTTACCAACTCTATGAGTTTCTATGGGCTAATGTGAGTGACCAACTCTATGAGTTTCTATGGGCTAATGTGAGTTACCAAGTCTATGAGTTTCTATGGGCTAATATGAGTTACCAACTCTATGAGTTTCTATGGGCTAATATGAGTTACCAACTCTATGAGTTTCTATGGGCTAATGTGAGTTACCAACTCTATGAGTTTCTATGGGCTAATGTGAGTTACCAACTCTATGATTTTCTATGGGCTAATGTGAGTTACCAACTCTATGAGTTTCTATGGGCTAATGTGAGTTACCAACTCTATGAGTTTCTATGGGCTAATGTGAGTTACCAACTCTATGAGTTTCTATGGGCTAATGTGAGTTACCAACTCTATGAGTTTCTATGGGCTAATGTGAGTTACCAACTCTATGAGTTTCTATGGGCTAATATGAGTTACCAACTCTATGAGTTTCTATGGGCTAATATGAGTTACCAACTCTATGAGTTTCTATGGGCTAATATGAGTTACCAAGTCTATGAGTTTCTATGGGCTAATATGAGTTACCAACTCTATGAGTTTCTATGGGCTAATATGAGTTACCAACTCTATGAGTTTCTATGGGCTAATATGAGTTACCAACTCTATGAGTTTCTATGGGCTAATATGACATTGGATAATGACCTTTTTCTTGGTTCTGGAGTTTCAGGGTTAGAAACCTGCCAATGTTTTTTACAAATCCTCTAATACCAAATATAATGAAATCCTGTTTATAGGTGGAAGTCAAAGCCACGTGCCTCTGACTGACTGTACCAGATCTCCTTATAGTACGGTGGCAGAGAGATGAAGGGTTCTGCGTCCCAAATGGCACCCTATTCCCTATGTTGTGCACTACTTTTGACCCATGTAGTAGGGAATAGGGTGCCATGTGGATCATACATAAGATGTTATGTCATCTCTGTGTCCTGCAGGTCTTCACCGGTCAAATAACACAACGACGCTACTGCTCTTTGTCCTCTATGGGGATTTAGACAGGAAGAGAGAGAACGAAACTATCTCTGACTGTGAATATAGAGCATGCAAAAATAAAAAGGGAAAAACAGTATTATGACTTTTAACTGCAGTTCAGGCAGCTGTATTTGATCTGGCTATGTTCCCTCCGAGACCTATTGAATATGTCCCAAAATGGCACCCTATTCCCTACACAGGACACTACTTTTGAACAGGGCCCATAGGTTAGTAGTGCACTATGTAGTGGACTAGGGTGCTGTTTGGGACGTGCTCATAGTGGTTATATGGCCTGCTGCTCCAGTGAAAGGGAGCCTTGTCTCTCCCATGGTGCACCGCACAGCATACCAGCCCATTCAGAATGAACAGGAACAGAATATGCAAAAGAGACGAGATGGCTGCAGGGTCAACGTGGCCGGGTCAAGCAGCCCATTGAAACCAACCAGCCCATTGAAACCAACCAGCCTATTGAAACCAACCAGCCCATTGAAACCAACCAGCCCATTGAAACCAACCAGCCCATTGAAACCAACCAGCCCTTTGAAACCACCAACCAGCCCATTGAAACCACCAACCAGCTCATTGAACCCACCAACCAGCTCATTGAAACCACCAACCAGCCAATTGAAACCACCAACCAGTCCATTGAAACCACCAACCAGCCCATTGAAACCACCAACCAGCCAATTGAAACCACCAACCAGCCCATTGAAACCACCAACCAGCCCATTGAAACCAACCAGCCCATTGAACCCACCAACCAGCCCATTGAAACCACCAACCAGCCCATTGAAACCACCAACCAGCCCATTAAAACCACCAACCAGCCCATTGAAACCACCAACCAGCCCATTGAAACCACCAACCAGCCCATTGAAACCAACCAGCCCATTGAAACCACCAACCAGCCCATTGAAACCACCAACCATTCCATTGAACCCACCAACCAGCTCATTGAAACCACCAACCAGCCAATTGAAACCACCAACCAGCCCATTGAAACCACCAACCAGCCCATTGAAACCACCAACCAGCCAATTGAAACCACCAACCAGCCCATTGAAACCACCAACCAGCCCATTGAAACCAACCAGCCCATTGAAACCACCAACCAGCCCATTGAACCCACCAACCAGCCCATTGAAACCACCAACCAGCCCATTGAAACCACCAACCAGCCCATTGAAACCACCAACCAGCCCATTGAAACCACCAACCAGCCCATTGAAACCACCAACCAGCCCATTGAAACCACCAACCAGCCCATTGAAACCACCAACCAGCCCATTGAAACCAACCAGCCCATTGAAACCACCAACCAGCCCATTGAAACCACCAACCAGCCCATTGAAACCACCAACCAGCCCATTGAAACCACCAACCAGCCCATTGAAACCACCAACCATTCCATTGAACCCACCAACCAGCCCATTGAAACCAACCAGCCCATTGACACCACCAACCAGCCCATTGAAACCACCAACCAGCCCATTGAAACCACCAACCAGACCATTGAAACCACCAACCAGCCCATTGAAACCACCAACCAGCCCATTGAAACCACCAACCAGCCCATTGAAACCAACCAGCCCATTGAAACCAACCAGCCCATTGAAACCACCAACCAGCCCATTGAAACCAACCAGCCCTTTGGAACCACCAACCAGCCAATTGAAACCACCAACCAGCCCATTGAAACCACCAACCATTCCATTGAACCCACCAACCAGCCCATTGAAACCATCAACCAGCCCATTGAAACCACCAACCAGCCCATTGAACCCACCAACCAGCCCATTGAAACCACCAACCAGCCCATTGAAACCACCAACCAGCCCATTGAAACCACCAACCAGCCCATTGAAACCACCAACCAGCCCATTGAAACCACCAACCATTCCATTGAACCCACCAACCAGCCCATTGAAACCACCAACCAGCCCATTGAAACCACCAACCAGCCCATTGAAACCACCAACCAGCCCATTGAAACCACCAACCAGCCCATTGAAACCACCAACCAGCCCATTGAAACCACCAACCAGCCCATTGAAACCAACCAGCCCATTGAAACCAACCAGCCCATTGAAACCACCAACCAGCCCATTGAAACCAACCAGCCCATTGAAACCAACCGGCCCATTGAAACCAACCAGCCCATTGTAAATAAAACATTACAGACTCACAGAATGTCTCTTCAAACTTCAGAATGTGTGTGTGTGTGTGTGTGTGTGTGTGTGTGTGTGTGTGTGTGTGTGTGTGTGTGTGTGTGTGTGTGTGTGTGTGTGTGTGTGTGTGTGTGTGTGTGTGTGTGTGTGTGTGTGAATGGTGGTAGTTGTGGAGGTCCTGGTATTGAGGTTCCTTGGTCATTAATCACTGCCATCTTTTCAGCTGTCAGACTACAAAAGGTGACCCCTAAAACTCAACAAAGATACCCTCTGTAAAGACTTTATTAAAGAAGGAAGGGGCTGATAGAATCCAGCATAGATTCACGCTCTGTCCAGCTGCTCCGAGACTAATACACTATTCAGAGACTGTCTCTGTGTTTCTCTGCCAAAAACAACAAGGCAGTATGAAGGGAACATCTAAGGCAGTATGAAGGGAACCTCTAAGGCAGTATGAAGGGAACATCTAAGGCAGTATGAAGGGAACATCTAAGACAGTATGAAGGGAACATCTAAGGCAGTATGAAGGGAACCTCTAAGGCAGTATGAAGGGAACATCTAAGGCAGTATGAAGGGAACCTCTAAGGCAGTATGAAGGGAACATCTAAGGCAGTATGAAGGGAACATCTAAGGCAGTATGAAGGGAACCTCTAAGGCAGTATGAAGGGAACATCTAAGGCAGTATGAAGGGAACCTCTAAGGCAGTATGAAGGGAACATCTAAGGCAGTATGAAGGGAACATGTAAGGCAGTATGAAGGGAACATCTAAGGCAGTATGAAGGGAACATCTAAGGAAGTACGAAGGGAACATCTAAGGCAGTATGAAGGGAACATCTAAGGCAGTATGAAGGGAACATCTAAGGCAGTATGAAGGGAACATCTAAGACAGTATGAAGGGAACATCTAAGGCAGTATGAAGGGAACATCTAAGGCAGTATGAAGGGAACATCTAAGGCAGTATGAAGGGAACATCTAAGGCAGTATGAAGGGAACATCTAAGGCTGTACGAAGGAAACATCTAAGGCAGTATGAAGGGAACCTCTAAGGCAGTATGAAGGGAACATCTAAGGCAGTATGAAGGGAACATCTAAGGCAGTATGAAGGGAACATGTAAGGCAGTATGAAGGGAACATCTAAGGCAGTATGAAGGGAACATGTAAGGCAGTATGAAGGGAACATCTAAGGCAGTATGAAGGGAACATGTAAGGCAGTATGAAGGGAACATCTAAGTCAGTATGAAGGGAACATCTAAGGCAGTATGAAGGGAACATCTAAGGCAGTATGAAGGGAACATCTAAGGCAGTATGAAGGGAACATCTAAGGCAGTATGAAGGGAACATGTAATGCTGTGTGAAGGGAACATCTAAGGCAGTATGAAGGGAACATCTAAGGCAGTATGAAGGGAACATCTAAGGCAGTATGAAGGGAACATGTAATGCTGTGTGAAGGGAACATCTAAGGCAGTATGAAGGGAACATCTAAGGCAGTATGAAGGGAACATCTAAGGCAGTATGAAGGGAACATCTAAGGCAGTATGAAGGGAACATCTAAGGCAGTATGAAGGGAACATCTAAGGCAGTATGAAGGGAACATCTAAGGCAGTATGAAGGGAACATCTAAGGCAGTATGAAGGGAACATCTAAGGCAGTATGAAGGGAACATCTAAGGCAGTATGAAGGGAACATCTAAGGCAGTATGAAGGGAACATGTAATGCTGTGTGAAGGGAACATCTAAGGCAGTATGAAGGGAACATCTAAGGCAGTATGAAGGGAACCTCTAAGGAAGTACGAAGGGAACATGTAATGCTGTGTGAAGGGAACATGTAAGGAAGTATGAAGGGAACATCTAAGGCAGTATGAAGGGAACATCTAAGGCAGTATGAAGGGAACATCTAAGGCAGTATGAAGGGAACATCTAAGGCAGTATGAAGGAACATCTATGCACCTTCGCTTGACTTGAATCAATCAATCTGCATTATTCCCTATCTAGTGCACTACTTTAGACCAGGGCATCCTATTCCCCTATGTAGTGCATTACTTTAGACCAAGGGCCTATTCCCTATGTAGTGCACTACTTTAGACCAAGGGCCTATTCCCTATCTAGTGCACTACTTTAGACCAGGGCATCCTATTCCCTATGTAGTGCATTACTTTAGACCAGGGCACCCTATTCCCTATGTAGTGCACTACTTTAGACCAGAGCCCTATGTAGTGCACTCCATCTGACCAGGGCCCTATTCATTATGTAGTGCACTCCATCTGACCAGTGCCCTATTCCCTATGTAGTGCACTCCATCTGACCAGGGCCCTATTCCTTATGTAGTGCACTCCATCTGACCAGGGCCCTATTCATTATGTAGTGCACTCCATCTGACCAGGGCCCTATTCCCTATGTAGTGCACTCCATCTCACCAGGGCCCTCTTCCCTATGTAGTGCACTCCATCTGACCAGGGCCCTATTCATTATGTAGTGCACTCCATCTGACCAAGGCCCTATTCCTTATGTAGTGCACTCCATCTGACCAGGGCCCTATTCCTATGTAGTGCACTCCAGGGCCCTATTCCTGACCAGGGCCCTATTCCCTATGTAGTGCACTCCATCTGACCAGGGCCCTATTCCCTATGTAGTGCACTCCATCTGACCAGGGCCCTATTCCTATGTAGTGCACTCCATCTGACCAGGGCCCTATTCATTATGTAGTGCACTACATCTGACCGAGGCCCATAGTAGTGCACTGTTTAGGGTACCATTTGGGACACAACCACACTTTATAATGTACCTATGTGACACACTTGATCTGGACAGAGGGACCTCGGCCTCTAGTCATGAAACGAATCAGGCTGGGAAATGTTCCCACCTTAAGGAGAATCAGGCTGGGAAATGTTCCCACCTTAAGGAAGAATCAGGCTGGGAAATGTTCCCACCTTAAGGAAGAATCAGGCTGGGAAATGTTCCCACCTTAAGTAAGAATCAGGCTGAGAAATGTTCCCACCTTAAGTAAGAATCAGGCTGGGAAATGTTCCCACCTTAAGGAAGAATCAGGCTGGGAAATGTTCCCACCTTAAGGAAGAATCAGGCTGGGAAATGTTCCCACCTTAAGGAAGAATCAGGCTGGGAAATGTTCCCACCTTAAGGAAGAATCAGGCTGGGAAATGTCCCCACCTCAAGTAAGCCTTAGAGAAAACAAAACAATGACCTAGCTGCTAATCAACTTCAGAAATCAAAATTGACATTCCTTAAGCCCCTTCAATAGCTCCGTCTCCCAGTCCCACACCATATCTGCATCTAAAATGGCACCCTACTCCCTATACAGTGCACTTCTTTTGACCAGAGCCCTGTGTATCCGGTCAAACGTATAGGAAATAGGGTGCCATTTGGGAAGCAACCCATGTGATAGCCTGCCAAGGGTGGAGTGCTTCTTGCCATGCAGAGATTATTCTGAGTCTGGACCTTAGAGATGGGCTGAGGTTCTGCTAGTGATGTTTTTGAGTCTGGACCTTAGAGATGGGCTGAGGTTCTGCTAGTGATGTTTTTGAGTCTGGACCTTAGAGATGGGCTGAGGTTCTGCTAGTGATGTTTTTGAGTCTGGACCTCAGAGATGGGCTGAGGTTCTGCTAGTGATGTTTTTGAGTCTGGACCTTAGAGATGGGCTGAGGTTCTGCTAGTGATGTTTTTGAGTCTGGACCTTAGAGATGGGCTGAGGTTCTGCTAGTGATGTTTTTGAGTCTGGACCTTAGAGATGGGCTGAGGTTCTGCTAGTGATGTTTTTGAGTCTGGACCTTAGAGATGGGCTGAGGTTCTGCTAGTGATGTTTTTGAGTCTGGACCTTAGAGATGGGCTGAGGTTCTGCTAGTGATGTTTTTGAGTCTGGACCTTAGAGATGGGCTGAGGTTCTGCTAGTGATGTTTTTGAGTCTGGACCTTAGAGATGGGCTGAGGTTCTGCTAGTGATGTTTTTGAGTCTGGACCTTAGAGATGGGCTGAGGTTCTGCTAGTGATGTTTTTGAGTCTGGACCTTAGAGATGGGCTGAGGTTCTGCTAGTGATGTTTTTGAGTCTGGACCTTAGAGATGGGCTGAGGTTCTGCTAGTGATGTTTTTGAGTCTGGACCTTAGAGATGGGCTGAGGTTCTGCTAGTGAAGTTTTTTAGTCTGGACCTTAGAGATGGGCTGAGGTTCTGCTAGTGATTTTTTTGAGTCTGGACCTTAGAGATGGGCTGAGGTTCTGCTAGTGATGTTTTTGAGTCTGGACCTTAGAGATGGGCTGAGGTTCTGCTAGTGATGTTTTTGAGTCTGGACCTTAGAGATGGGCTGAGGTTCTGCTAGTGATGTTTTTGAGTCTGGACCTTAGAGATGGGCTGAGGTTCTGCTAGTGATGTTTTGAGTCTGGACCTTAGAGATGGGCTGAGGTTCTGCTAGTGATGTTTTGAGTCTGGACCTTAGAGATGGGCTGAGGTTCTGCTCGTGATGTTTTTGAGTCTGGACCTTAGAGATGGGCTGAGGTTCTGCTCGTGATGTTTTGAGTCTGGACCTTAGAGATGGGCTGAGGTTCTGCTCGTGATGTTTTTGAGTCTGGACCTTAGAGATGGGCTGAGGTTCTGCTAGTGATGTTTTGAGTCTGGACCTTCGAGATGGGTTGAGGTTCCTCTTTTACGTTTCAGCTGATTCACTGTGTCTTAATTTCACACAGACACACCTGATATGATTGCCTTTACTCAGATTAGATGAAGGACTGAAGTCAATTATGTTGCTTCACAGCAAGACCTTAATTATTCACATACAGTGTAGCTAGCTACTCAAGTGTGTAGAACAACAAGGGGGAAGAAAGGTTTTCTCCTGTGATATCAAACTATATCAACATGATGCTGATCCATCATATCCAACTATATCAAACTTATCCTTCTGTGGCTGTGTGATAAGGGATATTAAAGGAATTAAAGACGTTTTATAATTCTAAATATAAATCGGTTAAAGGTTTTTAATCATTGTAAGTTCAGTCTCAGTTTATGAACAAGTCTGATTTTATCCACCTTTACCCGTTCGTTATCGCTCCATTGGTTCGTTGCTTTCTCTGCTTGAGTATCAGGTGACGATTCACACCTGGTAAACAGGACAACCTCTGAGAGCCCCTGGAGCCGAGGCAGTTCTATTGGCCACATAAACATTTATATTTGTGTGTGGGGGGGACTAGGATCGTGAACTTTATGGGAGAAGCAAGTGGTGTTGTTGCCGTATTTTGTCAAAATAGATCCTGCTAGTGGTTCATGCTGTTCTATGCTTTGGTGGTCAGTGTTTAGAGAAGAGACATAGAAACACTGCAATGCCTGCAAATACTAGCAGTTATCCATTCATATTAATACTAGCAGTTATCCATTCATATCAATACTAGCAGTTATCCATTCATATTAATACTAGCAGTTATCCCATTCATATCAATACTGGCACATATCCATTCATATTAATACTAGCAGTTATCCATTCATATCAATAGTAGCAGTTATCAATACTGGCAGTTATCCATTCATATCAATAGTAGCAGTTATCCATTCATATCAATACTGGCAGTTATCAATACTGGCAGTTATCCATTCATATCAATACTGGCAGTTATCCATTCATATCAATACTGGCAGTTATCAATACTGGCAGTTATCCATTCATATCAATAGTAGCAGTTATCCATTCATATCAATAGTAGCAGTTATACATTCATATCATGTTTGGAGAACGGCGCCTGTGGGATGGCTGCCGGTGGTCATGTTTGGAGAACGGCGCCTGTGGGGGATGGCTGCCGGCGGTCATGTTTGGAGAACGGCGCCTGGGGGACGGCTGCCGGTGGTCATGTTTGGAGAACGGCGCCTGGGGGACGGCTGCCGGTGGTCATATCTGGAGAACGATGCCTGGGGGACGGCTGCCGGTGGTCATGTCTGAGAACGGTGCCTGGGGGACGGCTGCCGGTGGTCATGTTTGGAGAACGATGCCTGGGGGATGGCTGCCGGTGGTCATGTCTGGAGAACGGTGCCTGGGGGGACGGCTGCCGGTGGTCATGTTTGGAGAACGGTGCCTGGGGGACGGCTGCCGGTGGTCATGTTTGGAGAACGGCGCCTGGGGGACGGCTGCCGGTGGTCATGTTTGGAGAACGGCGCCTGTGGGGGATGGCTGCCGGTGGTCATATCTGGAGAACGAGCGCCTGTGGGGGATGGCTGCGGTGGTCATATCTGGAGAACGGCGCCTGGGGGACGGCTGCCGTTTCATCGCCTCTTAACCAACCATGCTATTTAAAAAAAAATATTGCGTTGTTCGTAACTTGTTTTGTTGTACATGATGTTTCCGCTACTGTCTCTGATGACCGAACAGAGCGTCTGGACATCAGAACTGGGCTTATTGTTATTTACTTTAATTATTTGTTATTCTTATCTCTTAAAACTGCATTGTTGGTTTGTAAGTTAGCATCTGCAGTCGTTGTATTCGGTGGACGAATTCAGTTTCATTTGATTTGACTTGGATGCTCTTTAAACAGGTGTCTGTGATGCTCTTTAAACAGGTGTCTGTGATGCTCTTTAAACAGGTGTCTGTGATGCTCTTTAAACAGGTGTCTGTGATGCTCTTTAAACAGGTGTCTGTGATGCTCTTTAAACAGGTGTCTGTGATGCTCTTTAAACAGGTGTCTGGGATGCTCTTTAAACAGGTGTCTGTGATGCTCTTTAAACAGGTGTCTGTGATGCTCTTTAAACAGGTGTCTATGATGCTCTTTAAACAGGTGTCTGTGATGCTCTTTAAACAGGTGTCTGTGATGCTCTTTAAACAGGTGTCTGTGATGCTCTTTAAACAGGTGTCTGTGATGCTCTTTAAACAGGTGTCTGTGATGCTCTTTAAACAGGTGTCTGTGATGCTCTTTAAACAGGTGTCTGTGATGCTCTTTAAACAGGTGTCTGTGATGCTCTTTAAACAGGTGTCTGGGATGCTCTTTAAACAGGTGTCTGTGATGCTCTTTAAACAGGTGTCTGTGATGCTCTTTAAACAGGTGTCTATGATGCTCTTTAAACAGGTGTCTGTGATGCTCTTTAAACAGGTGTCTGTGATGCTCTTTAAACAGGTGTCTGGGATGCTCTTTAAACAGGTGTCTGTGATGCTATTTAAACAGGTGTCTGTGATGCTCTTTAAACAGGTGTCTATGATGCTCTTTAAACAGGTGTCTGGGATGCTCTTTAAACAGGTGTCTGTGATGCTCTTTAAACAGGTGTCTGGGATGCTCTTTAAACAGGTGTCTGTGATGCTCTTTAAACAGGTGTCTGTGATGCTCTTTAAACAGGTGTCTGGGATGCTCTTTAAACAGGTGTCTGTGATGCTCTTTAAACAGGTGTGTGTGATGCTCTTTAAACAGGTGTCTGTGATGCTCTTTAAACAGGTGTCTGTGATGCTCTTTAAACAGGTGTCTGTGATGCTCTTTAAACAGGTGTCTGTGATGCTCTTTAAACAGGTGTCTGTGATGCTCTTTAAACAGGTGTCTGTGATGCTCTTTAAACAGGTGTCTGTGATGCTCTTTAAACAGGTGTCTGTGATGCTCTTTAAACAGGTGTCTGTGATGCTCTTTAAACAGGTGTCTGTGATGCTCTTTAAACAGGTGTCTGGGATGCTCTTTAAACAGGTGTCTGTGTTTTCTCGAGGGTTTTGTATTTGTGCTATCGGGTTGGTAATAATATTTTATATTCTGAGTGTGGGTTTGCATAGTGTGTGTGTGTGTGTGTGTGTGTGTGTGTGTGTGTGTGTGTGTGTGTGTGTGTGTGTGTGTGTGTGTGTGTGTGTGTGTGTGTGTGTGTGTGTGTGTGTGTGTGTGTGATTTTTATTTTTATAGCGACATAAAGCGTAACCTTACTTTGAGCAGCCCTAAATGCAATATATATTTCATCCTTGAAGTGTGTTGTTCATACTATCCGAGTCCCAAATGGTACCCTATTCCCTATTGGGCTCTATGGGCTCAGGTCAAAAGTAGTGTACCCTATTCCCTATAGGGCTCTAGTCAAGAGTAGTGTACCCTATTCCCTATAGGGCTCTAGTCAAAAGTAGTGTACCCTATTCCCTATTGGGCTCTATGGGCTCAGGTCAAAAGTAGTGTACCCTATTCCCTATAGGGCTCTATGGGCTCAGGTCAAAGTAGTGTACCCTATTCCCTATAGGGCTCTATGGGCTCAGGTCAAAAGTAGTGTACCCTATTCCTATTGGGCTCTATGGGCTCAGGTCAAAGTAGTGTACCCTATTCCCTATAGGGCTCTAGTCAAAAGTAGTGTACCCTATTCTCTACAGGGCTCTCGTCAAAGTAGTGTACCCTATTCCCTATAGGGCTCTAGTCAAATGTAGTGTACCCTATTCTCTACAGGGCTCTCGTCAAAGTAGTGTACCCTATTCCCTATAGGGCTCTAGTCAAATGTAGTGTACCCTATTCCCTACAGGGCTCTAGTCAAAAGTAGTGTACCCTATTCTCTACAGGGCTCTAGTCAAAAGTAGTGTACCCTATTCCCTATAGGGCTCCATGGGCTCAGGTCAAAAGTAGTGTACCCTATTCCCTACAGGGCTCTAGTCAAAAATAGTGTACCCTATTCCCTATTGGGCTCTATGGGCTCAGGTCAAAAGTAGTGTACCCTATTCCCTATAGGCTCTATGGGCTCAGGTCAATGTAGTGTACCCTATTCCCTATATGGCTCTATGGGCTCAGGTCAAGGTAGTGTATTATATAAGAAATATAGTCCCATTTGGGATGCAACCTATTTTAATGTTAATAACTATGGTAATTTGGTTCTGTTCTAGTAGCAGCACATTAACGAGAGCTATAAGACGCTGCTGTTATCTCCCCTAAACTGTGTGACCTTTGACTGTGCTGCGCCGCATTCAGATGGCTGTGATTACCCTTTGACCCCC
This sequence comes from Oncorhynchus keta, assembly GCF_023373465.1. Lineage (NCBI taxonomy): Eukaryota > Metazoa > Chordata > Actinopteri > Salmoniformes > Salmonidae > Oncorhynchus > Oncorhynchus keta. Next base: position 29,725 of record NW_026289857.1, read on the forward strand.
TGTGCCTTCCCCTATGACATCGACCTACACTGAACACAAATATAAACACAACATGTAACAATTTCATTGATTTTACTGAGTTACACTTCATATAAGAGGAAATCAGCCAACTGAAATAAATACATTAGGTCCTAATCTATGGATTTCACATGACTGGGAATACAGATGTGCATCTGTTGGTTAGAACACCTTTAAAAAAAAATGGGCCTCAGGATCTCGTCACGGTATTTTTGTGCATTCAAATTGCCATCGATAAAATGCAATTGTGTTCGTTGACTGTAGCTTGTGTCTGCCCCCATACCATAACCCCACCGCCACCATGGGGCACTCTGTTCACAACGTGGACCTCAACAAACTTCTCGTCCACGTTTGTGAGGTCAGGTTGGCCGTACTGCCAAATTCTCTAAAACAAAATTGGAGGCGGCTTATGGTAGATAAATAAACATGACATTCTCTGGCAACAGCTCTGAAGGACATTCCTGCAGTCAAGCATGCCAATTGCAGGCTCTCTCAAAACTTGAGACATCTGTGGCGTTGTGTTGTGTGACAAAGCTGCACAATTTTATTGTCCTCGGCACAAGATGCACCTGTGTGATGATTCTCGATACGCCACACCTGTCAGGTGGATGGATTATCTTGGCGAAGGAGAAATGCTCACTAACAGGGATGTAAACCAAATTTGTGCTCAACATTTGAGAGAAATACGTTTTTTTTTTGTGCGTATGGAACATTTCTGGGATGTTTTTGTTTCTGCTCATGAAACATTGGACCAACACTTTACATGTTATTATTATTACTATTATTACTATTATTACTATTATTATTATTATTATTATTATTATTATTATTATTATTATTGTTATTATTGTTGTTGTTGTTGTTGTTGTTGTTGTTGTTGTTGTTATTATTATTATTATGTTGCGTTTATATTTTTGTTCAGGGTACATTGGAGTAGGTTATCTAGTCTAGACTAGAGGTATATTTAGCAAGACAGGGTTTCTACAGACCGAAACAAATTGAATTCTCACCACTCGGTGTGTGAGGACTGGTGTTTCAAACACGCTTAATCAAAGGCCCAAACAAACTCCAACCAACGAAAACAAACATTTCCACTCATCTCTCCCCTGTGTTTCTCTGTTTCAGAGTTACTGTGACTGACTTGGCCGTTGTTACTGTTGATGTGTAAAGAGAAAGCAAAGTAGCATCCACCATGGAAGTGAAGGAACGCAGACCGTACCGCTCGCTGACGGCTCGGAGGGACACAGAGCGACGTTACACCAGCTCCTCGGCGGACAGCGAGGATGGAGGGAAGGTCAACCCTAAAGGTTACAGCTCCAGTGAGACTCTGAAGGCTTTTGATCAGGAGTCCAGGATGGCCGCCTACGGCAGCCGGGTCAAAGACATGGTTCACCACGAGGCAGACGAGTTCTGTAGGCCAGGTGAGGAGCAGACCGTGTATTCAGTCATTCAGGGAAAACATTCAAATAAAATTAACAACAATGCATTGGGAATTAATAGAACAGTACTCGGTAGACCTACTGATATTCAGAAGGTTCCTTGTCCTGCAACAGGGAGAGAGAGAGAGAATACAGAGAGAGAGAGTAATCATTTCGGCAACAATCATCAATATTTCCTCACACAACTGAGTTGAAAAGAGCCCTGGGATGTTAGTCTAAACTCTTCTGAAAAGGAGACAAATTAACAGGTTTAATGCCCAACCTCCTAACACAGGGATGGCAGACTGGCCTAGTGGTTAGAGTGTAGAGGTGGCAGGGTAGCCTAGTGGTTAGAGTGTAGAGGAGGCAGACTGGCCTAGTGGTTAGAGTGTAGAGGCGGCAGGGTAGCCTAGTGGTTAGAGTGTAGAGGTGGCAGGGTAGCCTAGTGGTTAGAGTGTAGAGGTGGCAGGGTAGCCTAGTGGTTAGAGTGTAGAGGTGGCAGAGTAGCCTAGTGGTTAGAGTGTAGAGGTGGCAGGGTAGTCTAGTGGTTAGAGTGTAGAGGTGGCAGGGTAGCCTAGTGGTTAGAGTGTAGAGGTGGCAGAGTAGCCTAGTGGTTAGAGTGTAGAGGTGGCAGGGTAGTCTAGTGGTTAGAGTGTAGAGGTGGTAGGGTAGCCTAGTGGTTAGAGTGTAGAGGTGGTAGGGTAGCCTAGTGGTTAGAGTGTAGAGGAGGCAGGGTAGCCTAGTGGTTAGAGCAGGTAGCCTAGTGGTTAGAGTGTAGAGGTGGCAGGGTAGCCTAGTGGTTAGAGTGTAGAGGTGGTAGGGTAGCCTAGTGGTTAGAGCAGGTAGCCTAGTGGTTAGAGTGTAGAGGTGGCAGGGTAGCCTAGTGGTTAGAGTGTAGAGGAGGCAGGGTAGCCTAGTGGTTAGAGCAGGTAGCCTAGTGATTAGAGTGTAGAGGAGGCAGGGTAGCCTAGTGGTTAGAGCGTTGGACTAGTAACCCGAAAAGGTGCAAGATCGAATCCCCCGAGCCGACAAGGTAAACATCTGTTGTATCTGCCTCCTGAACAAAGGCAGTTTAACCCGCTGTTCCTAGACCAGTTAACCCACTGTTCCTAGACCAGTTAACCCACTGTTCCTAGACCAGTTAACCCACTGTTCCTAGACCAGTTAACCCACTGTTCCTAGACCAGTTAACCCACTGTTCCTAGACCAGTTAACCCACTGTTCCTAGACCAGTTAACCCACAGTTCCT
>NW_026289858.1:0-35990 GCF_023373465.1 Oncorhynchus keta
AAAGTAGACTAGGGTAATATAATGACAGTAGAAAGTAGACCAGGGTAATATAATGACAGTAGATGGTAGACCAAGGGTAATATAATGACAGCAGATGGTAAGACCAGGGTAATAGATTGACAGTAGATGGTAGACCAGGGAAATATAATGACAGTAAGATGGTAGACCAGGGTATTTTAATGACAGTGGAGACCAGGGTAATATAATGACAGTAGAGGGTAGACCAGGGTAATATAATGACAGCAGAGGGAGACCGGGGGTAATATAATGACAGTAGAGAATGGGGGTAATATAATGACAGTAGAGGGTAGACCAGGGTAATATAATGACAGTAGATGGTAGACTAGGGTAATATAATGACAGTAGAAAGTAGACCAGGGTAATATAATGACAGTAGATGGTAGACCAGGGTAATATAATGACAGTAGATGGTAGACCAGGGTAATATAATGACAGTAGATGGTAGACCAGGGTAATATAATGAGAGTAGAAGGTAGACCAGGGTAATAGATTGACAGTAGATGGTAGACCAGGGAAATATAATGACAGTAGATGGTAGACCAGGGTATTTTAATGACAGTGGAGACCAGGGTAATATAATGACAGTAGAGGGTAGACCAGGGTAATATAATGACAGTAGAGGGTAGACCAGGGTAATTTAATGACAGTAGAAAGTAGACTAGGGTAATATAATGACAGTAGAAAGTAGACCAGGGTAATATATTGACAGTAGATGGTAGACCAGGGTAATATAATGACAGTAGAGGGTAGACCAGGGTAATATAATGACAGTAGAGGGTAGACCAGGGCAATTTAATGGCAGGAGAAAGTAGACTAGGGTAATATAATGACAGTAGAAAGTAGACCAGGGTAATATATTGACAGTAGATGGTAGACCAGGGAAATATAATGACAGTAGATGGTAGATCAGGGTAATATAATGACAGTAGAAAGTAGACTAGGGTAATATAATGACAGTAGAAAGTAGACCAGGGTAATATATTGACAGTAGATGGCAGACCAGGGTAATATAATGACAGTAGATGGTAGACCAGGGTAATATAATGACAGTAGATGGTAGACCAGGGTAATATAATGAGAGTAGAAGGTAGACCAGGGTAATAGATTGACAGTAGATGGTAGACCAGGGAAATATAATGACAGTAGATGGTAGACCAGGGTATTTTAATGACAGTAGAGACCAGGGTAATATAATGACAGTAGAGGGTAGACCAGGGTAATATAATGACAGTAGAGGGTAGACCAGGGTAATATAATGACAGTAGAGGGTAGACCAGGGTAATATAATGACAGTAGAGGGTAGACCAGGGTAATATAATGACAGTAGATGGTAGACCAGGGTAATATAATGACAGTAGATGGTAGACCAGGGTAATATAATGACAGTAGATGGTAGACCAGGGTAATTTAATGACAGTAGAAAGTAGACTAGGGTAATATAATGACAGTAGATAGTAGACCAGGGTAATATAATGACAGTAGATGGTAGACCAGATTAATTTAATGACAGTAAAAAGTAGACTAGGGTAATATAATGACAGTAGAAAGTAGACCAGGGTAATATAATGACAGTAGATGGTAGACCAGGGTAATATAATGACAGTAGATGTTAGACCAGGGTAATATAATGACAGTAGAGGGTAGACCAGGGTAATATAATGACAGTAGAAAGTAGACTAGGGTAATATAATGACAGTAGAAAGTAGACCAGGGTAATATAATGACAGTAGATGGTAGACCAGGGTAATATAATGACAGTAGATGGTAGACCAGGGTAATATAATGACAGTAGAGGGTAGACCAGGGTAATTTAGTGACAGTAGAAAGTAGACTAGGGTAATATAATGACAGTAGATGGTAGACCAGGGTAATATAATGACAGTAGTTGGTAGACCAGGGTAATATAATGACAGTAGATGGTAGACCAGGGTCATATAATGACAGTAGATGGTAGACCAGGTTAAGATAATGACAGTAAAAGGTAGACCAGGGTAATATAATGACAGTAGATGGTAGACCAAGGTAATATAATGACAGTAGAGGGTAGACCAGGGTAATTTAATGACATTAGATGGTCACATAATGACAGTAGATAGTAGACGAGGGTAATATAATGACAGTAGAGGCTAGACCAGTGTAATATAATGACAGTAGAAAGTAGACTAGGGTAATATAATGACAGTAGATGGTAGACCAGGGTAATATAATGACAGTAGTTGGTAGACCAGGGTAATATAATGACAGTAGAGGGTAGACCAGGGTAATTTAGTGACAGTAGAAAGTAGACTAGGGTAATATAATGACAGTAGATGGTAGACCAGGGTAATATAATGACAGTAGATGGTAGACCAGGGTAATATAATGACATTAGATGGTCACATAATGACAGTAGATAGTAGACGAGGGTAATATAATGACAGTAGAGGGTAGACCAGTGTAATATAATGACAGTAGAAAGTAGACTAGGGTAATATAATGACAGTAGATGGTAGACCAGGGTAATATAATGACAGTAGATGGTAGACCAGGGTAATATAATGACAGTAGATGGTAGACCAGGGTAATATAATGACAGTAGATGGTAGACCAGGGTCATATAATGACAGTAGATGGTAGACCAGGTTAAGATAATGACAGTAGAAGGTAGACCAGGGTAATATAATGACAGTAGATTGTAGACCAGGGTAATATAATGACAGTAGAGGGTAGACCAGATTAATTTAATGACAGTAAAAAGTAGACTAGGGTAATATAATGACAGTAGAAAGTAGACCAGGGTAATATAATGACATTAGAGGGTAGACCAGGGTAATATAATGACAGTAGATGTTAGACCAGGGTAATATAATGACAGTAGAGGGTAGACCAGGGTAATATAATGACAGTAGAAAGTAGACAGGGTAATATAATGACAGTAGAAAGTAGACCAGGGTAATATAATGACAGTAGATGGTAGACCAGGGTAATATAATGACAGTAGATGGTAGACCAGGGTAATATAATGACAGTAGATGGTAGACCAGGTTAATAGAATGACAGTAGAAAGTAGACCAGGGTAATATAATGACAGTAGATGGTAGACCAGGGTAATTTAATGACAGTAGAAAGTAGACTAGGGTAATATAATGACAGTAGAAAGTAGACCAGGGTAATATATTGACAGTAGATGGTAGACCAGGGTAATATAATGACAGTAGATGGTAGACCAGGGTAATATAATGACAGTAGATGGTAGACCAGGGTAATATAATGACAGTAGAAGGTAGACCAGGGTAATAGATTGACAGTAGATGGTAGACCAGGGAAATATAATGACAGTAGATGGTAGACCAGGGTATTTTAATGACAGTGGAGACCAGGGTAATATAATGACAGTAGATGGTAGACCAGGGTAATATAATGACAGTAGAGGGTAGACCAGGGTAATATAATGACAGTAGAAAGTAGACTAGGGTAATATAATGACAGTAGAAAGTAGACCAGGGTAATATAATGACAGTAGATGGTAGACCAGGGTAATATAATGACAGTAGAGGGTAGACCAGGGTAATATAATGAATAGACAATTAATGACAGGAGAAAGTAGACCAGGGTAATATAATGACAGTAGAAGTAGACCAGGGTAATATATTGACAGTAGATGGTAGACCAGGGTAATATAATGACAGTAGATGGTAGACCAGGGTAATATAATGACAGTAGATGGTAGACCAGGGTAATATAATGACAGTAGAAAGTAGACCAGGGTAATATAATGACAGTAGTAGACCAGGGTAATATAATGACAGTAGATGGAGACCAGGGTAATATAATGACAGTAGATGGTAGACCAGGGTAATATAATGACAGTAGAAAGTAGACCAGGGTAATATAATGACAGTAGATGGTAGACCAGGGTAATATAATGACAGTAGAGGGTAGACCAGGGTAATATAATGACAGTAGATGGTAGACCAGGGTAATATAATGACAGTAGAAAGTAGACCAGGGTAATATATTGACAGTAGATGGTAGACCAGGGTAATATAATGACAGTAGATGGTAGACCAGGGTAATATAATGACAGTAGATGGTAGACCAGGGTAATATAATGACAGTAGAAGGTAGACCAGGGTAATAGATTGACAGTAGATGGTAGACCAGGGAAATATAATGACAGTAGATGGTAGACCAGGGTAATATAATGACAGTAGAGACCAGGGTAATATAATGACAGTAGAGGGTAGACCAGGGTAATATAATGACAGTAGAGGGTAGACCAGGGTAATATAATGACAGTAGAAAGTAGACTAGGGTAATATAATGACAGTAGAAAGTAGACCAGGGTAATATAATGACAGTAGATGGTAGACCAGGGTAATATAATGACAGTAGAGGGTAGACCAGGGTAATATAATGACAGTAGAGGGTAGACCAGGGTAATTTAATGACAGTAGAAAGTAGACTAGGGTAATATAATGACAGTAGAAAGTAGACCAGGGTAATATATTGACAGTAGATGGTAGACCAGGGAAATATAATGACAGTAGATGGTAGATCAGGGTAATATAATGACAGTAGATGGTAGACTAGGGTAATATAATGACAGTAGAAAGTAGACCAGGGTAATATAATGACAGTAGATGGCAGACCAGGGTAATATAATGACAGTAGATGGTAGACCAGGGTAATATAATGACAGTAGATGGTAGACCAGGGTAATATAATGACAGTAGAAGGTAGACCAGGGTAATATATTGACAGTAGATGGTAGACCAGGGCAATATAATGACAGTAGATGGTAGACCAGGGTAATATAATGACAGTGTAGACCAGGGTAATATAATGACAGTAGATGGTAGACCAGGGTAATATAATGACAGTAGAGGGTAGACCAGGGTAATATAATGACAGTAGAGGGTAGACCAGGGTAATATAATGACAGTAGAGGGTAGACCAGGGTAATATAATGACAGTAGATGGTAGACCAGGGTAATATAATGACAGTAGAGGGTAGACCAGGGTAATATAATGACAGTAGAGGGTAGACCAGGGTAATATAATGACAGTAGAAGTAGACCAGGGTAATATAATGACAGTAGATGGTAGACCAGGGTAATATAATGACAGTAGATGGTAGACCAGATTAATATAATGACAGTAAAAGTAGACAGGGTAATATAATGACAGTAGAAAGTAGACCAGGGTAATATAATGACATTAGAGGGTAGACCAGGGTAATAATGACAGTAGATGGTAGACCAGGGTAATATAATGACAGTAGAGGGTAGACCAGGGTAATATAATGACAGTAGATGTTAGACCAGGGTAATATAATGACAGTAGAAAGTAGACCAGGGTAATATAATGACAGTAGATGGTAGACCAGGGTAATATAATGACAGTAGATGGTAGACCAGGGTAATATAATGACAGTAGAGGGTAGACCAGGGTAATTTAATGACAGTAGAAAGTAGACTAGGGTAATATAATGACAGTAGATGGTAGACCAGGGTAATATAATGACAGTAGATGGTAGACCAGGGTAATATAATGACAGTAGATGGTAGACCAGGGTAATATAATGACAGTAGATGGTAGACCAGGTTAAGATAATGACAGTAGAAGGTAGACCAGGGTAATATAATGACAGTAGATGGTAGACCAGGGTAATATAATGACAGTCGATGGTAGACCAGGGTAATATAATGACATTAGATGGTCACATAATGACAGTAGATAGTAGACGAGGGTAATATAATGACAGTAGAGAGTAGACCAGTGTAATATAATGACAGTAGATGTTAGACCAGGGTAATATAATGACAGTAGAGGGTAGACCAGGGTAATTTAGTGACAGTAGAAAGTAGACCAGGGTAATATAATGACAGTAGAGGGTAGACCAGGGTAATTTAGTGACAGTAGAGAAAGTAGACCAGGGTAATATAATGACAGTAGATGGTAGACCAGGGTAATATAATGACAGTAGATGGTAGACCAGGGTAATATAATGACAGTAGATGGTAGATGGTAATATAATGACAGTAGATAGTAGACGAGGGTAATATAATGACAGTAGAGGGTAGACCAGTGTAATATAATGACAGTAGAAAGTAGACTAGGGTAATATAATGACAGTAGATGGTAGACCAGGGTAATACAATGACAGTAGATGGTAGACCAGGGTAATATAATGACAGTAGATGGTAGACCAGGGTAATATAATGACAGTAGATGGTAGACCAGGGTAATATAATGACAGTAGATGGTAGACCAGGTTAAGATAATGACAGTAGAAGGTAGACCAGGGTAATATAATGACAGTAGATGGTAGACCAGGGTAATATAATGACAGTAGAGGGTAGACCAGGGTAATTTAATGACAGTAGAAAGTAGACCAGGGTAATATAATGACAGTAGAAAGTAGACCAGGGTAATATAATGACAGTAGAGGGTAGACCAGGGTAATATAATGACAGTAGATGGTAGACCAGGGTAATATAATGACAGTAGATGGTAGACCAGGGTAATATAATGACAGTAGATGGTAGACCAGGGTAATATAATGACAGTAGATGGTAGACCAGGGTAATATAATGACAGTAGATGGTAGACCAGGGTAATATAATGACAGTAGATGGTAGACCAGGGTAATATAATGACAGTAGATGGTAGACCAGGTAATATAATGACAGTAGAAAGTAGACCAGGGTAATATAATGACAGTAGATGGTAGACCAGGGTAATATAATGACAGTAGATGGTAGACCAGGGTAATATAATGACAGTAGATGGTAGACCAGGGTAATATAATGACAGTAGATGGTAGACCAGGGTAATATAATGACAGTAGATGGTAGACCAGGGTAATATAATGACAGTAGATGGTAGACCAGGGTAATTTAATGACAGTGGAGACCAGGGAAATATAATATAATGACAGTAGATGGTAGACCAGGGTAATATAATGACAGTAGAGGGTAGACCAGGGTAATATAATGACAGTAGAGGGTAGACCAGGGTAATATAATGACAGTAGAAAGTAGACTAGGGTAATATAATGACAGTAGAAAGTAGACCAGGGTAATATAATGACAGTAGATGGTAGACCAGGGTAATATAATGACAGTAGAGGGTAGACCAGGGTAATTTAATGACAGGAGAAAGTAGACTAGGGTAATATAATGACAGTAGAAAGTAGACCAGGGTAATATATTGACAGTAGATGGTAGACCAGGGTAATATAATGAGAGTAGAAGGTAGACCAGGGTAATAGATTGACAGTAGATGGTAGACCAGGGAAATATAATGACAGTAAGATGGTAGACCAGGGTATTTTAATGACAGTGGAGACCAGGGTAATATAATGACAGTAGAGGGTAGACCAGGGTAATATAATGACAGTAGAGGGTAGACCGGGGTAATATAATGACAGTAGAGGGTAGACCAGGGTAATATAATGACAGTAGAGGGTAGACCAGGGTAATATAATGACAGTAGATGGTAGACCGGGGTAATATAATGACAGTAGAAAGTAGACCAGGGTAATATATTGACAGTAGATGGTAGACCAGGGTAATATAATGACAGTAGATGGTAGACCAGGGTAATATAATGACAGTAGATGGTAGACCAGGGTAATATAATGAGAGTAGAAGGTAGACCAGGGTAATAGATTGACAGTAGATGGTAGACCAGGGAAATATAATGACAGTAGATGGTAGACCAGGGTATTTTAATGACAGTGGAGACCAGGGTAATATAATGACAGTAGAGGGTAGACCAGGGTAATATAATGACAGTAGAGGGTAGACCAGGGTAATTTAATGACAGTAGAAAGTAGACTAGGGTAATATAATGACAGTAGAAAGTAGACCAGGGTAATATATTGACAGTAGATGGTAGACCAGGGTAATATAATGACAGTAGAGGGTAGACCAGGGTAATATAATGACAGTAGAGGGTAGACCAGGGTAATATAATGGCAGGAGAAAGTAGACTAGGGTAATATAATGACAGTAGAAAGTAGACCAGGGTAATATATTGACAGTAGATGGTAGACCAGGGAAATATAATGACAGTAGATGGTAGATCAGGGTAATATAATGACAGTAGAAAGTAGACTAGGGTAATATAATGACAGTAGAAAGTAGACCAGGGTAATATATTGACAGTAGATGGCAGACCAGGGTAATATAATGACAGTAGATGGTAGACCAGGGTAATATAATGACAGTAGATGGTAGACCAGGGTAATATAATGAGAGTAGAAGGTAGACCAGGGTAATAGATTGACAGTAGATGGTAGACCAGGGAAATATAATGACAGTAAGATGGTAGACCAGGGTATTTTAATGACAGTGGAGACCAGGGTAATATAATGACAGTAGAGGGTAGACCAGGGTAATATAATGACAGTAGAGGGTAGACCAGGGTAATATAATGACAGTAGAGGGTAGACCAGGGTAATATAATGACAGTAGAGGGTAGACCAGGGTAATATAATGACAGTAGATGGTAGACCAGGGTAATATAATGACAGTAGAGGGTAGACCAGGGTAATATAATGACAGTAGAGGGTAGACCAGGGTAATTTAATGACAGTAGAAAGTAGACCAGGGTAATATAATGACAGTAGATTGTAGACCAGGGTAATATAATGACAGTAGAGGGTAGACCAGATTAATTTAATGACAGTAAAAAGTAGACTAGGGTAATATAATGACAGTAGAAAGTAGACCAGGGTAATATAATGACATTAGAGGGTAGACCAGGGTAATATAATGACAGTAGATGTTAGAACCAGGGTAATATAATGACAGTAGAGGGTAGACCAGGGTAATATAATGACAGTAGAAAGTAGACTAGGGTAATATAATGACAGTAGAAAGTAGACCAGGGTAATATAATGACAGTAGATGGTAGACCAGGGTAATATAATGACAGTAGTTGGTAGACCAGGGTAATATAATGACAGTAGAGGGTAGACCAGGGTAATTTAGTGACAGTAGAAAGTAGACTAGGGTAATATAATGACAGTAGATGGTAGACCAGGGTAATATAATGACAGTAGATGGTAGACCAGGGTAATATAATGACAGTAGATGGTAGACCAGGGTCATATAATGACAGTAGATGGTAGACCAGGTTAAGATAATGACAGTAAAAGGTAGACCAGGGTAATATAATGACAGTAGATGGTAGACCAAGGTAATATAATGACAGTAGAGGGTAGACCAGGGTAATTTAATGACATTAGATGGTCACATAATGACAGTAGATAGTAGTAGACCAGGGTAATATAATGACAGTAGAGGCTAGACCAGTGTAATATAATGACAGTAGAAAGTAGACCAGGGTAATATAATGACAGTAGATGGTAGACCAGGGTAATATAATAACAGTAGAGACCAGGGTAATATAATGACAGTAGAGGGTAGACCAGGGTAATATAGTGACAGTAGAAAGTAGACCAGGGTAATATAATGACAGTAGATGGTAGACCAGGGTAATATAATGACAGTAGATGGTAGACCAGGGTAATATAATGACAGTAGATGGTCACATAATGACAGTAGATAGTAGACGAGGGTAATATAATGACAGTAGAGGGTAGACCAGTGTAATATAATGACAGTAGATGGTAGACCAGGGTAATATAATGACAGTAGATGGTAGACCAGGGTAATATAATGACAGTAGATGGTAGACCAGGGTAATATAATGACAGTAGATGGTAGACCAGGGTAATATAATGACAGTAGATGGTAGACCAGGGTAATATAATGACAGTAGATGGTAGACCAGGTTAATATAATGACAGTAGATGGTAGACCAGGGTAATATAATGACAGTAGATGGTAGACCAGGGTAATATAATGACAGTAGATGGTAGACCAGGGTAATATAATGACAGTAGATGGTAGACCAGGGTAATATAATGACAGTAGAAAGTAGACCAGGGTAATATAATGACAGTAGATGGTAGACCAGGGTAATATAATGACAGTAGATGGTAGACCAGATTAATTTAATGACAGTAGAAAGTAGACTAGGGTAATATAATGACAGTAGAAAGTAGACCAGGGTAATATAATGACAGTAGATGGTAGACCAGGGTAATATAATGACAGTAGATGGTAGACCAGGGTAATATAATGACAGTAGAGGGTAGACCAGGGTAATATAATGACAGTAGATGGTAGACCAGGGTAATATAATGACAGTAGAAAGTAGACCAGGGTAATATAATGACAGTAGATGGTAGACCAGGGTAATATAATGACAGTAGATGGTAGACCAGGGTAATATAATGACAGTAGATGGTAGACCAGGGTAATATAATGACAGTAGATGGTAGACCAGGGTAATATAATGACAGTAGATGGTAGACCAGGGTAATATAATGACAGTAGATGGTAGACCAGGGTAATATAATGACAGTAGATGGTAGACCAGGGTAATATAATGACAGTAGATGGTAGACCAGGTTAATATAATGACAGTAGATGGTAGACCAGGGTAATATAATGACAGTAGATGGTAGACCAGGGTAATATAATGACAGTAGAGGGTAGACCAGGGTAATATAATGACATAGACATAATGACAGTAGATAGTAGACCAGGGTAATATAATGACAGTAGATGGTAGACCAGGGTAATATAATGACAGTAGATGGTAGACCAGGGTAATATAATGACAGTAGATGGTAGACCAGGGTAATATAATGACAGTAGATGGTAGACCAGGGTAATATAATGACAGTAGATGGTAGACCAGGGTAATATAATGACAGTAGAAAGTAGACCAGGGTAATATAATGACAGTAGATGGTAGACCAGGGTAATATAATGACAGTAGATGGTAGACCAGGGTAATATAATGACAGTAGATGGTAGACCAGGGTAATATAATGACAGTAGATAGTAGACCAGGGTAATATAATGACAGTAGATGGTAGACCAGGGTAATATAATGACAGTAGATGGTAGACCAGGGTAATATAATGACAGTAGATGGTAGACCAGGGTAATATAATGACAGTAGATGGTAGACCAGGGTAATATAATGACAGTAGATGGTAGACCAGGGTAATATAATGACAGTAGATGGTAGACCAGGGTAATATAATGACAGTAGATGGTAGACCAGGGTAATATATTGACAGTAGATGGTAGACCAGGGTAATATAATGACAGTAGATGGTAGACCAGGGTAATATAATGACAGTAGAAAGTAGACCAGGGTAATATAATGACAGTAGAAAGTAGACCAGGGTAATATAATGACAGTAGATGGTAGACCAGGGTAATATAATGACAGTAGATGGTAGACCAGGGTAATATAATGACAGTAGATGGTAGACCAGGGTAATATAATGACAGTAGAGGGTAGACCAGGGTAATATAATGACAGTAGATGTAGACCAGGGTAATATAATAATAATAATATATAATATATGCCATTTGACAGTAGAGGGTAGACCAGGGTAATATAATGACAGTAGAAAGTAGACCAGGGTAATATAATGACAGTAGATGGTAGACCAGGGTAATATAATGACAGTAGAGACCAGGGTAATATAATGACAGTAGATGGTAGACCAGGGTAATATAATGACAGTAGATGGTAGACCAGGGTAATATAATGACAGTAGAGTAGACCAGGGTATAATGACAGTAGATGGTAGACCAGGGTAATATAATGACAGTAGATGGTAGACCAGGGTAATATAATGACAGTAGATGGTAGACCAGGGTAATATAATGACAGTAGATGGTAGACCAGGGTAATATAATGACAGTAGAAGGTAGACCAGGGTAATATAATGACAGTAGATGGTAGACCAGGGTAATATAATGACAGTAGATGGTAGACCAGGGTAATATAATGACAGTAGATGGTAGACCAGGGTAATATAATGACAGTAGAGGTAGACCAGGGTAATATAATGACAGTAGATGGTAGACCAGGGTAATATAATGACAGTAGAGGGTAGACCAGGGTAATATAATGACAGTAGAGTAGACCAGGGTAATATAATGACAGTAGAAAGTAGACCAGGGTAATATAATGACAGTAGATGGTAGACTAGGGTAACATAATGACAGTAGATGGTAGACCAGGTTAATATAATGACAGTAGATGGTAGACCAGGGTAATAGAATGACAGTAGATGGTAGACCAGGGTAATATAATGACAGTAGATGGTAGACCAGGGTAATATAATGACAGTAGATGGTAGACCAGGGTAATATAATGACAGTAGATGGTAGACCAGGGTAATATAATGACAGTAGAAAGTAGACCAGGGTAATATAATGACAGTAGATGGTAGACCAGGGTAATATAATGACAGTAGATGGTAGACCAGGGTAATATAATGACAGTAGATGGTAGACCAGGGTAATATAATGACAGTAGAAAGTAGACCAGGGTAATATAATGACAGTAGATGGTAGACCAGGGTAATATAATGACAGTAGATGGTAGACCAGGGTAATATAATGACAGTAGATGGTAGACCAGGGTAATATAATGACAGTAGAATGGTAGACCAGGGTAATATAATGACAGTAGATGGTAGACCAGGGTAATATAATGACAGTAGATGGTAGACCAGGGTAATATAATGACAGTAGATGGTAGACCAGGGTAATATAATGACAGTAGATGGTAGACCAGGTTAAAGATAATGACAGTAAATGGTAGACCAGGGTAATATAATGACAGTAGATGGTAGACCAAGGTAATATAATGACAGTAGTGGTAGACCAGGGTAATATAATGACATTAGATGGTCAATATAATGACAGTAGATAGTAGACCAGGGTAATATAATGACAGTAGAGGTAGACCAGGGTAATATAATGACAGTAGAAAGTAGACTAGGGTAATATAATGACAGTAGATGGTAGACCAGGGTAATATAATGACAGTAGATGGTAGACCAGGGTAATATAATGACAGTAGATGGTAGACCAGGGTAATATAATGACAGTAGATGGTAGACCAGGGTAAATATAATGACAGTATGACAGTAGATGGTAGACCAGGGTAATATAATGACAGTAGATGGTAGACCAGGGTAATATAATGACAGTAGACAGTAGATAGTAGACCAGGGTAATATAATGACAGTAGATGGTAGACCAGTGTAATATAATGACAGTAGAAAGTAGACCAGGGTAATATAATGACAGTAGATGGTAGACCAGGGTAATATAATGACAGTAGATGGTAGACCAGGGTAATATAATGACAGTAGAAAGTAGACCAGGGTAATATAATGACAGTAGAAAGTAGACCAGGGTAATATAATGACAGTAGAGAGACCAGGGTAATATAATGACAGTAGATGGTAGACCAGGTAATATAATGACAGTAGATGGTAGACCAGGGTAATATAATGACAGTAGATGGTAGACCAGGGTAATATAATGACAGTAGATGGTAGACCAGGGTAATATAATGACAGTAGATGGTAGACCAGGTTAATATAATGACAGTAGAAAGTAGACTAGGGTAATATAATGACAGTAGAAAGTAGTCCAGGGTAATATAATGACAGTAGATGGTAGACCAGGGTAATATAATGACAGTAGATGGTAGACCAGGGTAATATAATGACAGTAGAGGGTAGACCAGGGTAATATAATGACAGTAGAAAGTAGACTAGGGTAATATAATGACAGTAGATGGTAGACCAGGGTAATATAATGACAGTAGAAGGTAGACCAGGGTAATATAATGACAGTAGATGTTAGACCAGGGTAATTTAATGACAGTAGAAAGTAGACTAGGGTAATATAATGACAGTAGATGGTAGACCAGGGTAATATAATGACAGTAGATGGTAGACCAGGGTAATATAATGACAGTAGATGGTAGACCAGGGTAATATAATGACAGTAGATGGTAGACCAGGGTAATATAATGACAGTAGATGGTAGACCAGGGTAATATAATGACAGTAGAAAGTAGACCAGGGTAATATAATGACAGTAGATGGTAGACCAGGGTAATATAATGACAGTAGATGGTAGACCAGGGTAATATAATGACAGTAGAAGGTAGACCAGGGTAATATAATGACAGTAGATGGTAGACCAGGGTAATATAATGACAGTAGATGGTAGACCAGGGTAATATAATGACAGTAGATGGTCAGGGTAATATAATGACAGTAGATAGTAGACCAGGGTAATATAATGACAGTAGATGGTAGACCAGGGTAATATAATGACAGTAGAAAGTAGACAGGGTAATATAATGACAGTAGATGGTAGACCAGGGTAATATAATGACAGTAGATGGTAGACCAGGGTAATATAATGACAGTAGAGGGTAGACCAGGGTAATATAATGACAGTAGAAAGTAGACCAGGGTAATATAATGACAGTAGATGGTAGACCAGGGTAATATAATGACAGTAGATGGTAGACCAGGGTAATATAATGACAGTAGATGGTAGACCAGGGTAATATAATGACAGTAGATAGTAGACCAGGGTAATATAATGACAGTAGGGTAGACCAGTGTAATATAATGACAGTAGAAAGTAGACCAGGGTAATATAATGACAGTAGATGGTAGACCAGGGTAATATAATGACAGTAGATGGTAGACCAGGGTAATATAATGACAGTAGACAGGTAGACCAGGGTAATATAATGACAGTAGATGGTAGACCAGGGTAATATAATGACAGTAGATGGTAGACCAGGGTAATATAATGACAGTAGATGGTAGACCAGGTTAAGATAATGACAGTAGAAGGTAGACCAGGGTAATATAATGACAGTAGATGGTAGACCAGGGTAATATAATGACAGTAGATGGTAGACCAGGGTAATATAATGACATGGTAGATGGTAATATAATGACAGTAGATGGTAGACCAGGGTAATATAATGACAGTAGATGGTAGACCAGGGTAATATAATGACAGTAGAATGGTAGACCAGGGTAATATAATGACAGTAGATGGTAGACCAGGGTAATATAATGACAGTAGATGGTAGACCAGGGTAATATAATGACAGTAGATGGTAGACCAGGGTAATATAATGACAGTAGATGGTAGACCAGGGTAATATAATGACAGTAGATGGTAGACCAGGGTAATATAATGACAGTAGATGGTAGACCAGGGTAATATAATGACAGTAGATGGTAGACCACATAATGACAGTAGATAGTAGACCAGGGTAATATAATGACAGTAGATGGTAGACCAGGGTAATATAATGACAGTAGAAAGTAGACCAGGGTAATATAATGACAGTAGATGGTAGACCAGGGTAATATAATGACAGTAGATGGTAGACCAGGTTAATATAATGACAGTAGAATGGTAGACCAGGGTAATATAATGACAGTAGAGGGTAGACCAGGGTAATATAATGACAGTAGATGGTAGACCAGGGTAATATAATGACAGTAGATGGTAGACCAGGGTAATATAATGACAGTAGAGGGTAGACCAGGGTAATATAATGACAGTAGATGGTAGACCAGGGTAATATAATGACAGTAGATGGTAGACCAGGGTAATATAATGACAGTCGATAGACCAGGTTAATATAATGACAGTAGATGGTAGACCAGGGTAATATAATGACAGTAGATGGTAGACCAGGGTAATATAATGACAGTAGATGGTAGACCAGGGTAATATAATGACAGTAGAGGGTAGACCAGGGTAATATAATGACAGTAGAAAGTAGACCAGGGTAATATAATGACAGTAGATGGTAGACCAGGGTAATATAATGACAGTAGATGGTAGACCAGGGTAATATAATGACAGTAGAAAGTAGACCAGGGTAATATAATGACAGTAGATGGTAGACCAGGGTAATATAATGACAGTAGATGGTAGACCAGGGTAATATAATGACAGTAGATGGTAGACCAGGGTAATATAATGACAGTAGAAAGTAGACCAGGGTAATATAATGACAGTAGATGGTAGACCAGGGTAATATAATGACAGTAGATGGTAGACCAGGGTAATATAATGACAGTAGATGGTAGACCAGGGTAATATAATGACAGTAGATGGTAGACCAGGGTAATATAATGACAGTAGAGGGTAGACCAGTGTAATATAATGACAGTAGATGGTAGACCAGGGTAATATAATGACAGTAGATGGTAGACCAGGGTAATATAATGACAGTAGATGGTAGACCAGGGTAATATAATGACAGTAGATGGTAGACCAGGGTAATATAATGACAGTAGATGGTAGACCAGGGTAATATAATGACAGTAGATGGTAGACCAGGGTAATATAATGACAGTAGATGGTAGACATAATGACAGTAGATAGTAGACCAGGGTAATATAATGACAGTAGATGGTAGACCAGGGTAATATAATGACAGTAGAAAGTAGACCAGGGTAATATAATGACAGTAGATGGTAGACCAGGGTAATATAATGACAGTAGATGGTAGACCAGGGTAATATAATGACAGTAGATGGTAGACCAGGGTAATATAATGACAGTAGAAAGTAGACCAGGGTAATATAATGACAGTAGATGGTAGACCAGGGTAATATAATGACAGTAGATGGTAGACCAGGGTAATATAATGACAGTAGATGGTAGACCAGGGTAATATAATGACAGTAGATGGTAGACCAGGGTAATATAATGACAGTAGATGGTAGACCAGGGTAATATAATGACAGTAGATGGTAGACCAGGGTAATATAATGACAGTAGATGGTAGACCAGGGTAATATAATGACAGTAGAGATGGTAGACCAGGGTAATATAATGACAGTAGAAAGTAGACCAGGGTAATATAATGACAGTAGATGGTAGACCAGGGTAATATAATGACAGTAGATGGTAGACCAGGGTAATATAATGACAGTAGATGGTAGACCAGGTTAATATAATGACAGTAGATGGTAGACCAGGGTAATATAATGACAGTAGATGGTAGACCAGGGTAATATAATGACAGTAGAGTAGACCAGGGTAATATAATGACAGTAGATGGTAGACCAGGGTAATATAATGACAGTAGATGGTAGACCAGGGTAATATAATGACAGTAGATGGTAGACCAGGGTAATATAATGACAGTAGAAAGTAGACCAGGGTAATATAATGACAGTAGATGGTAGACCAGGGTAATATAATGACAGTAGATGGTAGACCAGGGTAATATAATGACAGTAGATGGTAGACCAGGGTAATATAATGACAGTAGATGGTAGACCAGGGTAATATAATGACAGTAGATGGTAGACCAGGGTAATATAATGACAGTAGATGGTAGACCAGGGTAATATAATGACAGTAGATGGTAGACCAGGGTAATATAATGACAGTAGATGGTAGACCAGGGTAATATAATGACAGTAGATGGTAGACCAGGTTAATAGATTGACAGTAGATGGTAGACCAGGTTAATAGATTGACAGTAGATGGTGGACCAGGGAAATATAATGACAGTAGATGGTAGACCAGGGTAATATAATGACAGTAGAGACCAGGGTAATATAATGACAGTAGCTGGTAGACCAGGGTAATATAATGACAGTAGCTGGTAGACCAGGGTAATATAATGACAGTAGAGGGTAGACCAGGGTAATTTAATGACAGTAGAAAGTAGACCAGGGTAATATATTGACAGTAGAAGTAGACCAGGGTAATATAATGACAGTAGATGGTAGACCAGGGTAATATAATGACAGTAGATGGTAGACCAGGGTAATATAATGACAGTAGCTGGTAGACCAGGGTAATATAATGACAGTAGAGGGTAGACCAGGGTAATTTAATGACAGTAGAAAGTAGACCAGGGTAATATATTGACAGTAGAAGTAGACCAGGGTAATATAATGACAGTAGATGGTAGACCAAGTTAATATAATGACAGTAGATGGTAGACCAGGGTAGTGGAATGACAGTAGATGGTGGACCAGGGTAATATAATGACAGTAGAAGGTAGACCAGGGTAATATAATGACAGTAGATGGTAGACCAGGTTAATAGATTGACAGTAGATGGTGGACCAGGGAAATATAATGACAGTAGATGGTAGACCAGGGTAATATAATGACAGTAGATGGTAGACCAGGTTAATATAATGACAGTAGATGGTAGACCAGGGGGAAATATAATGACAGTAGATGGTAGACCAGGGTAATATAATGACAGTAGAGTAGACCAGGGTAATATAATGACAGTAGATGGTAGACCAGGGTAATATAATGACAGTAGATGGTAGACCAGGGTAATATAATGACAGTAGAAAGTAGACCAGGGTAATATAATGACAGTAGATGGTAGACCAGGGTAATATAATGACAGTAGAGGGTAGACCAGGGTAATATAATGACAGTAGATGGTAGACCAGGTTAATATAATGACAGTAGATGGTAGACCAGGGTAATATAATGACAGTAGATGGTAGACCAGGGTAATATAATGACAGTAGATGGTAGACAGGGTAATATAATGACAGTAGATAGTAGACCAGGGTAATATAATGACAGTAGATGGTAGACCAGTGTAATATAATGACAGTAGATGGTAGACCAGGGTAATATAATGACAGTAGATGGTAGACCAGGGTAATATAATGACAGTAGAAAGTAGACCAGGGTAATATAATGACAGTAGATGGTAGACCAGGGTAATATAATGACAGTAGATGGTAGACCAGGGTAATATAATGACAGTAGATGGTAGACCAGGGTAATATAATGACAGTAGAGGGTAGACCAGGGTAATATAATGACAGTAGATGGTAGACCAGGGTAATATAATGACAGTAGATGGTAGACCAGGGTAATATAATGACAGTAGATGGTAGACCAGGGTAATATAATGACAGTAGATGGTAGACCAGGGTAATATAATGACAGTAGATGGTAGACCAGGGTAATATAATGACAGTAGATGGTAGACCAGGTTAATATAATGACAGTAGATGGTAGACCAGGGTAATATAATGACAGTAGTAGACCAGGGTAATATAATGACAGTAGATGGTAGACCAGGGTAATATAATGACAGTAGATGGTAGACCAGGGTAATATAATGACAGTAGATGGTAGACCAGGTTAATATAATGACAGTAGAAGGTAGACCAGGGTAATATAATGACAGTAGATGGTAGACCAGGTTAATATAATGACAGTAGATGGTAGACCAGGGTAATATAATGACAGTAGATGGTAGACCAGGGTAATATAATAATGACAGTAGAGACCAGGGTAATATAATGACAGTAGATGGTAGACCAGGGTAATATAATGACAGTAGATGGTAGACCAGGGTAATATAATGACAGTAGATGGTAGACCAGGGTAATATAATGACAGTAGATGGTAGACCAGGGTAATATAATGACAGTAGAAAGAAGACCAGGGTAATATAATGACAGTAGATGGTAGACCAGGGTAATATAATGACAGCAGATGGTAGACCAGGGTAATATAATGACAGTCTAGTGTTGACCAGGGTAATATAATGACAGTAGAGACCAGGGTAATATAATGACAGTAGATGGTAGACCAGGGTAATATAATGACAGTAGATGGTAGACCAGGGTAATATAATGACAGTAGATGGTAGACCAGGGTAATATAATGACAGTAGAGGGTAGACCAGGGTAATATAATGACAGTAGAGGGTAGACCAGGGTAATATAATGACAGTAGATGGTAGACCAGGGTAATATAATGACAGTAGATGGTAGACCAGGTTAATATAATGACAGTAGATGGTAGACCAGGGTAATATAATGACAGTAGATGGTAGACCAGGGTAATATAATGACAGTAGATGGTAGACCAGGGTAATATAATGACAGTAGATGGTAGACCAGGGTAATATAATGACAGTAGAGGGTAGACCAGGGTAATATAATGACAGTAGATGGTAGACCAGGGTAATATAATGACAGTAGATGGTAGACCAGGGTAATATAATGACAGTAGATGGTAGACCAGGTTAATATAATGACAGTAGATGGTAGACCAGGGTAATATAATGACAGTAGATGGTAGACCAGGGTAATATAATGACAGTAGATGGTAGACCAGGGTAATATAATGACAGTAGATGGTAGACCAGGGTAATATAATGACAGTAGATGGTAGACCAGGGTAATAATGACAGTAGATAGTAGACCAGGGTAATATAATGACAGTAGAGGGTAGACCAGGTAATATAATGACAGTAGAAAGTAGACCAGGGTAATATAATGACAGTAGATGGTAGACCAGGGTAATATAATGACAGTAGATGGTAGACCAGGTAAGATAATGACAGTAGAAGGTAGACCAGGGTAATATAATGACAGTAGATGGTAGACCAGGTAATATAATGACAGTAGATGGTAGACCAGGGTAATTTAATGACATTAGATGGTCAGGGTAATATAATGACAGTAGATAGTAGACCAGGGTAATATAATGACAGTAGATGGTAGACCAGGGTAATATAATGACAGTAGAAAGTAGACCAGGGTAATATAATGACAGTAGATGGTAGACCAGGGTAATATAATGACAGTAGATGGTAGACCAGGGTAATATAATGACAGTAGAGAGGGTAGACCAGGGTAATTTAATGACAGTAGAAAGTAGACTAGGGTAATATAATGACAGTAGATGGTAGACCAGGGTAATATAATGACAGTAGATGGTAGACCAGGGTAATATAATGACAGTAGATGGTAGACCAGGTAATATAATGACAGTAGATAGTAGACCAGGGTAATATAATGACAGTAGATGGTAGACCAGGGTAATATAATGACAGTAGAAAGTAGACTAGGGTAATATAATGACAGTAGATGGTAGACCAGGGTAATATAATGACAGTAGATGGTAGACCAGGGTAATATAATGACAGTAGAAAGTAGACCAGGGTAATATAATGACAGTAGATGGTAGACCAGGGTAATATAATGACAGTAGATGGTAGACCAGGGTAATATAATGACAGTAGATGGTAGACCAGGTTAATATAATGACAGTAGATGGTTGACCAGGGAAATATAATGACAGTAGGTGGTAGACCAGTGTAATATAATGACAGTAGAGACCAGGGTGATATAATGACAGTAGATGGTAGACCAGGGTAATATAATGACAGTAGATGGTAGACCAGGGTAATATAATGACAGTAGAGGGTAGACCAGGGTAATATAATGACAGTAGAAAGTAGACCAGGGTAATATAATGACAGTAGATAGTAGACCAGGGTAATATAATGACAGTAGATGGTAGACCAGGTTAAGATAATGACAGTAGAAGGTAGACCAGGGTAATATAATGACAGTAGATGGTAGACCAGGTTAATAGATTGACAGTAGATGGTAGACCAGGGAAATATAATGACAGTAGATGGTAGACCAGGGTAATATAATGACAGTAGAGACGAGGGTAATATAATGACAGTAGAGGGTAGACCAGGGTAATTTAGTGACAGTAGAAAGTAGACTAGGGTAATAGATTGACAGTAGATGGTAGACCAGGGTAATATAATGACAGTAGAGGGTAGACGAGGATAATATAATGACAGTAGATGGTAGACCAGGGTAATATAATGACAGTAGAGGGTAGACCAGGGTAATATAATGACAGTAGAGACCAGGGTAATAGAATGATAGTAGATGGTAGACCAGGGTAATATAATGACAGTAGTTGGTAGACCAGGGTAATATAATGACAGTAGAAAGTAGACTAGGGTAATATAATGACAGTAGAAAGTAGACCAGGGTAATATATTGACAGTAGATGGTAGACCAGGGTAATAGAATGACAGTAGATGGTAGACCAGGGTAATATAATGACAGTAGATGGTAGACCAGGGTAATATAAT
The DNA here is from genome assembly GCF_023373465.1 of Oncorhynchus keta. NCBI lineage: Eukaryota > Metazoa > Chordata > Actinopteri > Salmoniformes > Salmonidae > Oncorhynchus > Oncorhynchus keta. Next base: position 21,867 of record NW_026289858.1, read on the forward strand.
GACAGTAGATGGTAGACCAGGGTAATATAATGACAGTAGATGGTAGACCAGGGTAATATAATGACAGTAGATGGTAGACCAGGGTAATATAATGACAGTAGATGGTAGACCAGGTTAATATAATGACAGTAGATGGTAGACCAGGGTAATATAATGACAGTAGATGGTAGACCAGGTTAATAGAATGACAGTAGATGGTAGACCAGGGTAATATAATGACAGTAGATGGTAGACCAGGGTAATATAATGACAGTAGATGGTAGACCAGGGTAATATAATGACAGTAGATGGTAGACCAGGGTAATATAATGACAGTAGAAAGTAGACTAGGGTAATATAATGACAGTAGAAAGTAGACCAGGGTAATATAATGACAGTAGATGGTAGACCAGGTTAAGATAATGACAGTAGAAGGTAGACCAGGGTAATATAATGACAGTAGATGGTAGACCAGGTTAATAGAATGACAGTAGATGGTAGACCAGGGTAATATAATGACAGTAGATGGTAGACCAGGGTAATATAATGACAGTAGATGTAGACCAGGGTAATATAATGACAGTAGAGGGTAGACCAGGGTAATATAATGACAGTAGATGGTAGACCAGGGTAATATAATGACAGTAGATGGTAGACCAGGGTAATATAATGACAGTAGATGGTAGACCAGGGTAATATAATGACAGTAGATGGTAGACCAGGGTAATATAATGACAGTAGATGGTAGACCAGGGTAATATAATGACAGTAGATGGTAGACCAGGGTAATATAATGACAGTAGAGGGTAGACCAGGGTAATATAATGACAGTAGATGGTAGACCAGGGTAATATAATGACAGTAGAGGGTAGACCAGGGTAATATAATGACAGTAGATGGTAGACCAGGGTAATATAATGACAGTAGATGGTAGACCAGGGTAATATAATGACAGTAGATGGTAGACCAGGGTAATATAATGACAGTAGATGGTAGACCAGGGTAATATAATGACAGTAGATGGTAGACCAGGGTAATATAATGACAGTAGATGGTAGACCAGGTAATATAATGACAGTAGATGGTAGACCAGGGTAATATAATGACAGTAGATGGTAGACCAGGGTAATATAATGACAGTAGTAGACCAGGGTAATATAATGACAGTAGATGGTAGACCAGGGTAATATAATGACAGTAGATGACAGTAGACCAGGGTAATATAATGACAGTAGATGGTAGACCAGGGTAATATAATGACAGTAGATGGTAGACCAGGGTAATATAATGACAGTAGATAGGTAGACCAGGGTAATATAATGACAGTAGATGGTAGACCAGGGTAATATAATGACAGTAGATGGTAGACCAGGGTAATATAATGACAGTAGATGGTAGACCAGGGTAATATAATGACAGTAGAGGGTAGACCAGGGTAATATAATGACAGTAGAAAGTAGACCAGGGTAATATAATGACAGTAGATGGTAGACCAGGGTAATATAATGACAGTAGATGGTAGACCAGGGTAATATAATGACAGTAGATGGTAGACCAGGGTAATATAATGACAGTAGATGGTAGACCAGGGTAATATAATGACAGTAGATGGTAGACCAGGGTAATATAATGACAGTAGATGGTAGACCAGGTTAATATAATGACAGTAGATGGTAGACCAGGGTAATATAATGACAGTAGATGGTAGACCAGGGTAATATAATGACAGTAGATGGTAGACCAGGGTAATATAATGACAGTAGAGGGTAGACCAGGGTAATATAATGACAGTAGATGGTAGACCAGGGTAATATAATGACAGTAGATGGTAGACCAGGGTAATATAATGACAGTAGAGGGTAGACCAGGGTAATATAATGACAGTAGATGGTAGACCAGGGTAATATAATGACAGTAGAGGGTAGACCAGGGTAATATAATGACAGTAGAGGGTAGACCAGGGTAATATAATGACAGTAGATGGTAGACCAGGGTAATATAATGACAGTAGATGGTAGACCAGGGTAATATAATGACAGTAGATGGTAGACCAGGGTAATATAATGACAGTAGATGGTAGACCAGGGTAATATAATGACTGTAGATGGTTGACCAGGGAAATATAATGACAGTAGGTGGTAGACCAGTGTAATATAATGACAGTAGAGACCAGGGTGATATAATGACAGTAGATGGTAGACCAGGGTAATATAATGACAGTGGATGGTAGACCAGGGTAATATAATGACAGTAGATGGTAGACCAGGTTAAGATAATGACAGTAGAAGGTAGACCAGGGTAATATAATGACAGTAGATGGTAGACCAGGTTAATAGATTGACAGTAGATGGTAGACCAGGGAAATATAATGACAGTAGATGGTAGACCAGGGTAATATAATGACAGTAGAGACCAGGGTAATATAATGACAGTAGAGGGTAGACCAGGGTAATATAATGACAGTAGAGGGTAGACCAGGGTAATATAATGACAGTAGAAGGTAGACCAGGGTAATATAATGACAGTAGAAAGTAGACCAGGGTAATATAATGACAGTAGATGGTAGACCAGGGTAATATAATGACAGTAGATGGTAGACCAGGGTAATATAATGACAGTAGATGGTAGACCAGGGTAATATAATGACAGTAGATGGTAGACCAGGTTAATATAATGACAGTAGATGGTAGACCAGGGTAATATAATGACAGTAGATGGTAGACCAGGGTAATATAATGACAGTAGAGGGTAGACCAGGGTAATATAATGACAGTAGAAAGTAGACCAGGGTAATATAATGACAGTAGATGGTAGACCAGGGTAATATAATGACAGTAGATGGTAGACCAGGGTAATATAATGACAGTAGATGGTAGACCAGGGTAATATAATGACAGTAGATGGTAGACCAGGGTAATATAATGACAGTAGATGGTAGACCAGGTTAATATATTGACAGTAGATGGTAGACCAGGGAAATATAATGACAGTAGATGGTAGACCAGGGTAATATAATGACAGTAGATGGTAGACCAGGGTAATATAATGACAGTAGATGGTAGACCAGGGTAATATAATGACAGTAGATGGTAGACCAGGGTAATATAATGACAGTAGATGGTAGACCAGGTTAATATAATGACAGTAGATGGTAGACCAGGGTAATATAATGACAGTAGAGGGTAGACCAGGGTAATATAATGACAGTAGATGGTAGACCAGGGTAATTTAATGACAGTAGAAAGTAGACTAGGGTAATATAATGAGAGTAGATGGTAGACCAGGTTAATATATTGACAGTAGATGGTAGACCAGGGTAATATAATGACAGTAGAGGGTAGACCAGGTTAATAATTGACAGTAGATGGTAGACCAGTGTAATATAATGACAGTAGAGACCAGGGTGATATAATGACAGTAGATGGTAGACCAGGGTAATATAATGACAGTGGATGGTAGACCAGGGTCATAATAATGACAGTAGATGGTAGACCAGGTTAAGATAATGACAGTAGAAGGTAGACCAGGGTAATATAATGACAGTAGATGGTAGACCAGGTTAATAGATTGACAGTAGATGGTAGACAAGGGAAATATAATGACAGTAGATGGTAGACCAGGGTAATATAATGACAGTAGAGACCAGGGTGATATAATGACAGTAGAGGGTAGACCAGCGTAATATAATGACAGTAGAGGCTAGACCAGGGTAATTTAATGACAGTAGAAAGTAGACTAGGGTAATATAATGACAGTAGAAAGTAGACCAGGGTAATATAATGACAGTAGATGGTAGACCAGGGTAATATAATGACAGTAGATGGTAGACGAGGGTAATATAATGACAGTAGATGGTAGACCAGGTTAATAGATTGACAGTAGATGGTAGATCAGGGTAATATAATGACAGTATAGGGTAGACCAGGGTAATATAATGACAGTAGAGGGTAGACCAGGGTAATTTAATGACACTAGAAAGTAGACTAGGGTAATATAATGACAGTAGAAAGTAGACCGGGGTAATATAATGACAGTAGATGGTAGACCAGGGTAATATAATGACAAGTAGATGGTAGACCAGGGTAATATAATGACAGTAGATGGTAGACCAGGGTAATATAATGACAGTAGATGGTAGACCAGGTTAATAGATTGACAGTAGATGGTAGACCAGTGTAACATAATGACAGTAGAGACCAGGGTAATATAATGACAGTAGATGGTAGACCAGGTTAATAGATTGACAGTAGATGGTAGACAAGGGAAATATAATGACAGTAGATGGTAGACCAGGGTAATATAATGACAGTAGAGACCAGGGTGATATAATGACAGTAGAGGGTAGACCAGGGTAATATAATGACAGTAGAGGGTAGACCAGGGTAATTTAATGACAGTAGAAAGTAGACTAGGGTAATATAATGACAGTAGAAAGTAGACCAGGGTAATATAATGACAGTAGATGGTAGACCAGGGTAATATAATGACAGTAGATGGTAGACGAGGGTAATATAATGACAGTAGATGGTAGACCAGGTTAATAGATTGACAGTAGATGGTAGATCAGGGTAATATAATGACAGTATAGGGTAGACCAGGGTAATATAATGACAGTAGAGGGTAGACCAGGGTAATTTAATGACACTAGAAAGTAGACTAGGGTAATATAATGACAGTAGAAAGTAGACCAGGGTAATATAATGACAGTAGATGGTAGACCAGGGTAATATAATGACAGTAGATGGTAGACCAGGGTAATATAATGACAGTAGATGGTAGACCAGGGTAATATAATGACAGTAGATGGTAGACCAGGTAATTTAATGACAGTAGAAAGTAGACTAGTGTAATATAATGACAGTAGAAAGTAGACCAGGGTAATATAATGACAGTAGATGGTAGACCAGGGTAATATAATGACAGTAGATGGTAGACAGGGTAATATAATGACAGTAGATGGTAGACCAGGTTAATAGATTGACAGTAGATGGTAGATCAGGGTAATATAATGACAGTATAGGGTAGACCAGGGTAATATAATGACAGTAGAGGGTAGACCAGGGTAATTTAATGACACTAGAAAGTAGACTAGGTAATATAATGACAGTAGAAAGTAGACCAGGGTAATATAATGACAGTAGATGGTAGACCAGGGTAATATAATGACAGTAGATGGTAGACCAGGGTAATATAATGACAGTAGATGGTAGACCAGGGTAATATAATGACAGTAGATGGTAGACCAGGTTAATAGATTGACAGTAGATGGTAGATCAGGGTAATATAATGACAGTATAGGGTAGACCAGGGTAAATATAATTTTTTTATTTTTTTTTTTTTTATTTCACCTTTATTTAACCAGGTAGGCTAGTTGAGAACAAGTTCTCATTTGCAACTGTAGACCTGGCCAAGATAAAGCATAGCAGTGTGAACAGACAACACAGAGTTACACATGGAGTAAACAATTAGCAAGTCAATAACACAGTAGAAAAAATGGGCAGTCAATATACAATGTGTGCAAAAGGCATGAGGAGGTAGGCGAATAATACAATTTTGCAGATTAACACTGGAGTGATAAATGATCAGATGGGCATGTACAGGTAGAGATATTGGTGTGCAAAAAAGAGCAGAAAAGTAAATAAATAAAAACAGTATAAAAACAGTATGGGAATGAGGTAGGTGAAAAAGGGTGAGCTATTTACCTATAGACTATGTACAGCTGCAGCGATCGGTTAGCTGCTCGGATAGCTGATGTTTGAAGTTGGAGAGGGAGATAAAAGTCTCCAACTTCAGCGATTTTTGCAATTCGTTCCAGTCACAGGCAGCAGAGTACTGGAATGAAAGGCGGCCAAATGAGGTGTTGGCTTTAGGGATGATCAGTGAGATACACCTGCTGGAGCGCGTGCTACGGATGGGTGTTGCCATCGTGACCAGTGAACTGAGATAAGGCGGAGCTTTACCTAGCATGGACTTGTAGATGACCTGGAGCCAGTGGGTCTGGCGACGAATATGTAGTGAGGGCCAGCCGACTAGAGCATACAATGACAGTGGTGGGTGGTATAAGGTAATTTAGTGACAAAACGGATGGCACTGTGATAGACTGCATCCAGTTTGCTGAGTAGAGTGTTGGAAGCCATTTTGTAGATGACATCGGAAGTCCAGGAATATAGGATAGTCAGTTTTACTAGGGTAAAGCTTGGCAGCGTGAGTGAAGGAGGCTTTGTTGACGGAATAGAAAGCCGACTCTGGATTTGATTTTTGATTGGAGATGTTTGATGTGAGTCTGGAAGGAGAGTTTGCAGTCTAGCCAGACACCTAGGTACTTATAGATGTCCACATATTCAAGGTTGGAACCATCCAGGGTGGTGATGCTAGTCGGGCATGCGGGTGCAGGCAGCGATCGGTTGAAAAGCATGCATTTGGTTTTACTCGCGTTTAAGAGCAGTTGGAGGCCACGGAAGGAGTGCTGTATGGCATTGAAGCTCGTTTGGAGGTTGGATAGCACAGTGTCCAATGACGGACCGAAAGTATATAGAATGGTGTAGTCTGCGTAGAGGTGGATCAGGGAATCGCCCGTAGCAAGAGCAACATCATTGATATATACAGAGAAAAGAGTCGGCCCGAGAATTGAACCCTGTGGCACCCCCATAGAGACTGCCAGAGGACCGGACAGCATGCCCTCTGATTTGACACACTGAACTCTGTCTGCAAAGTAATTGGTGAACCAGGCAAGGCAGTCATCCGAAAAACCGAGGCTGTTGAGTCTGCCGATAAGAATTTGGTGATTGACAGAGTAATATAATGGCGAGGTCGATGAAGACGGCTGCACATACTGTCTTTTATCGATGGCGGTTATGATATCATTTAGTACCTTGAGTGTGGCTGAGGTGCACCGTGACCGGCTAAACCAGATTGCACAGGAGAAGGTACGGTGGGATTCGAGATGGTCAGTGACCTGTTTGTTGACTTGGCTTTAAGACCTTAGATAGGCAGGGCAGGATGGATATAGGTCTATAGCAGTTTGGGTCCAGGGTGTCTCCTCCTTTGAAGAGGGGATGACTGCGGCAGCTTTCAATCCTTGGGGATCTCAGACGATATGAAAGAGAGGTTGAACAGGCTGGTAATACGGGTTGCGACAATGGCGGCAGATAGTTTCAGAAATAGCGGGTCCAGATTGTCAAGCCCAGCTGATTTGTACGGGTCCAGGTTTTGCAGCTCTTTCAGAACATCTGCTATCTGGATTTGGGTAAAGGAGAACCTGGAGAGGCGTGGGTGAGGAACTACGGGGGGGGCGGAGCTGTTGACGAGGTTGGAGTAGCCAGGCGGAAGGCATGGCCAGCCGTTGAGAAGTGCTTATTGAAGTTTTCGATAATCATGGATTTATCGGTGGAGACCGTGTTTCCTAGCCTCAGTGCAGTGGGCAGCTGGGAGGAGGTGCTCTTGTTCTCCATGGACTTCACAGTGTCCCAGAACTTTTGGAGTTGGAGCTACAGGATGCAAACTTCTGCCTGAAGAAGCTGGCCTTAGCTTTCCTGACTGATGACGTGTATTGGTTCCTGACTTCCCTGAACAGTTGCATATCAGGGGGCTATTCGATGCTATTGCAGTCCGCCACAGGATGTTTTTGTGCTGGTCGAGGGCAGTCAGGTCTGGAGTGAACCAAGGGCTGTATCTGTTCTTGGTTCTGCATTTTTTGAACGGAGCATGCTTATCTAAAATGGTGACAGTAGAGGGTAGACCAGGGTAATATAATGACAGTAGAAAGTAGACCAGGGTAATGTAATGACAGTAGATGGTAGACCAGGGTAATATAATGACAGTAGATGGTAGACCAGGGTAATATAATGACAGTAGATGGTAGACCAGGGTAATATGATGACAGTAGATGGTAGACCAGGTTAAGATAATGACAGTAGATGGTAGACCAGGGTAATATAATGACAGTAGATGGTAGACCAGGTTAAGATATTGACAGTAGATGGTAGACAAGGGAAATATAATGACAGTAGATGGTAGACCAGGGTAATATAATGACAGTAGAGACCAGGGTGATATAATGACAGTAGAGGGTAGACCAGGGTAATATAATGACAGTAGAGGGTAGACCAGGGTAATTTAATGACAGTAGAAAGTAGACTAGGGTAATATAATGACAGTAGAAAGTAGACCAGGGTAATATAATGACAGTAGATGGTAGACCAGGGTAATATAATGACAGTAGATGGTAGACGAGGGTAATATAATGACAGTAGATGGTAGACCAGGTTAATAGATTGACAGTAGATGGTAGATCAGGGTAATATAATGACAGTATAGGGTAGACCAGGGTAATATAATGACAGTAGAGGGTAGACCAGGGTAATTTAATGACACTAGAAAGTAGACTAGGGTAATATAATGACAGTAGAAAGTAGACCAGGGTAATATAATGACAGTAGATGGTAGACCAGGGTAATATAATGACAGTAGATGGTAGACCAGGGTAATATAATGACAGTAGATGGTAGACCAGGGTAATATAATGACAGTAGATGGTAGACCAGGTTAATAGATTGACAGTAGATGGTAGATCAGGGTAATATAATGACAGTATAGGGTAGACCAGGGTAATATAATGACAGTAGAGGGTAGACCAGGGTAATTTAATGACAGTAGAAAGTAGACCAGGGTAATATAATGACAGTAGATGGTAGACCAGGGTAATATAATGACAGTAGATGGTAGACCAGGGTGATATAATGACAGTAGATGGTAGACCAGGGTAATATAATGACAGTAGAAGGTAGACCAGGGTAATATAATGACAGTAGATGGTAGACCAGGTTAATAGATTGACAGTAGATGGTAGACCAGGGAAATATAATGACAGTAGATGGTAGACCAGGGTAATTTAATGACAGTAGAGACCAGGGTAATATAATGACAGTAGATGGTAGACCAGGGTAATATAATGACAGTAGATGGTAGACCAGGGTAATATAATGACAGTAGAAAGTAGACCAGGGTAATATATTGACAGTAGATGGTAGACCAGGGTAATATAATGACAGTAGATGGTAGACCAGGGTAATATAATGACAGTAGATGGTAGACCAGGGTAATATAATGACAGTAGATGGTAGACCAGGGTAATATAATGACAGTAGATGGTAGACCAGGTTAATAGATTGACAGTAGATGGTAGACCAGGGAAATATAATGACAGTAGATGGTAGACCAGGGTAATATAATGACAGTAGAGGGTAGATCAGGGTAATATAATGACAGTAGAGGGTAGACCAGGGTAATTTAATGACAGTAGAAAGTAGACCAGGGTAATATAATGACAGTAGAAAGTAGACCAGGGTAATATAGTGACAGTAGATGGTAGACCAGGGTAATATAATGACAGTAGATGTTAGACCAGGGTAATATAATGACAGTAGAGGGTAGACCAGGTAATATAATGACAGTAGATGGTAGACCAGGGTAATTTAATGACAGTAGATGGTAGACCAGGGTAATATAATGACAGTAGATGGTAGACCAGGGTAATATAATGACAGTAGATGGTAGACCAGGGTAATATGATGACAGTAGAGGGTAGACCAGGTTAATAGAATGACAGTAGATGGTAGACCAGGGTAATATAATGACAGTAGATGGTAGACCAGGGTAATATAATGACAGTAGATGGTAGACCAGGGTAATATAATGACAGTAGATGGTAGACCAGGGTAATATAATGACAGTAGATGGTAGACCAGGTTAATAGATTGACAGTAGATGGTAGACCAGTGTAATATAATGACAGTAGAGACCAGGGTGATATAATGACAGTAGATGGTAGACCAGGGTAATATAATGACAGTAGATGGTAGACCAGGGTCATATAATGACAGTAGATGGTAGACCAGGTTAAGATAATGACAGTAGAAGGTAGACCAGGGTAATATAATGACAGTAGATGGTAGACCAGGTTAATAGATTGACAGTAGATGGTAGACCAGGGAAATATAATGACAGTAGATGGTAGACCAGGGTAATATAATGACAGTAGATGGTAGACCAGGGTAATATAATGACAGTAGATGGTAGACCAGGGTAATATAATGACAGTAGATGGTAGACCAGGGTAATATAATGACAGTAGATGGTAGACCAGGGTAATATAATGACAGTAGATGGTAGACCAGGTTAATATAATGACAGTAGATGGTAGACCAGGGTAATATAATGACAGTAGATGGTAGACCAGGGTAATATAATGACAGTAGATGGTAGACCAGGGTAATATAATGACAGTAGATGGTAGACCAGGGTAATATAATGACAGTAGATGGTAGACCAGGGTAATATAATGACAGTAGATGGTAGACCAGGGTAATATAATGACAGTAGATGGTAGACCAGGGTAATATAATGACAGTAGATGGTAGACCAGGGTAATATAATGACAGTAGATGGTAGACCAGGTTAATATAATGACAGTAGATGGTAGACCAGGGTAATATAATGACAGTAGAGGGTAGACCAGGGTAATATAATGACAGTAGAGGGTAGACCAGGGTAATATAATGACAGTAGATGGTAGACCAGGGTAATATAATGACAGTAGATGGTAGACCAGGGTAATATAATGACAGTAGATGGTAGACCAGGGTAATATAATGACAGTAGATGGTAGACCAGGGTAATATAATGACAGTAGAAGGTAGACCAGGGTAATATAATGACAGTAGATGGTAGACCAGGTTAATAGATTGACAGTAGATGGTAGACCAGGGAAATATAATGACAGTAGATGGTAGACCAGGTTAATTTAATGACAGTAGAGACCAGGGTAATATAATGACAGTAGATGGTAGACCAGGGTAATATAATGACAGTAGATGGTAGACCAGGGTAATATAATGACAGTAGATGGTAGACCAGGGTAATATAATGACAGTAGATGGTAGACCAGGGTAATATAATGACAGTAGAGGGTAGACCAGGGTAATTTAATGACAGTAGAATGTAGACTAGGGTAATATAATGACAGTAGAAAGTAGACCAGGGTAATATATTGACAGTAGATGGTAGACCAGGTTAATATATTGACAGTAGATGGTAGACCAGGGGAATATAATGACAGTAGAGGGTAGACCAGGTTAATAGATTGACAGTAGATGGTAGACCAGTGTAATATAATGACAGTAGAGACCAGGGTGATATAATGACAGTAGATGGTAGACCAGGGTAATATAATGACAGTGGATGGTAGACCAGGGTCATAATAATGACAGTAGATGGTAGACCAGGTTAAGATAATGACAGTAGAAGGTAGACCAGGGTAATATAATGACAGTAGATGGTAGACCAGGTTAATAGATTGACAGTAGATGGTAGACAAGGGAAATATAATGACAGTAGATGGTAGACCAGGGTAATATAATGACAGTAGAGACCAGGGTGATATAATGACAGTAGAGGGTAGACCAGGGTAATATAATGACAGTAGAGGGTAGACCAGGGTAATTTAATGACAGTAGAAAGTAGACTAGGGTAATATAATGACAGTAGAAAGTAGACCAGGGTAATATAATGACAGTAGATGGTAGACCAGGGTAATATAATGACAGTAGAGGGTAGACCAGATTAATTTAATGACAGTAAAAAGTAGACTAGGGTAATATAAATGACAGTAGAAAGTAGACCAGGGTAATATAATGACAGTAGAGGGTAGACCAGGGTAATTTAATGACAGTAGAAAGTAGACTAGGGTAATATAATGACAGTAGAAAGTAGACCAGGGTAATATAATGACAGTAGATGGTAGACCAGGGTAATATAATGACAGTAGATGGTAGACCAGGTTAATAGATTGACAGTAGATGGTAGACCAGGGTAATATAATGACAGTAGATGGTAGACCAGGGTAATTTAATGGCAGGAGAAAGTAGACTAGGGTAATATAATGACAGTAGAAAGTAGACCAGGGTAATATATTGACAGTAGATGGTAGACCAGGGTAATATAATGACAGTAGATGGTAGACCAGGGAAATATAATGACAGTAGATGGTAGATCAGGGTAATATAATGACAGTAGAGGGTAGACCAGGGTAATATAATGACAGTAGATGGTAGACCAGGTAATATATTGACAGTAGATGGTAGACCAGGGTAATATAATGACAGTAGATGGTAGACCAGGGTAATATAATGACAGTAGATGGTAGACCAGGGTAATATAATGACAGTAGATGGTAGACCAGGGTAATATAATGACAGTAGATGGTAGACCAGGGTAATATAATGACAGTAGAAAGTAGACTAGGGTAATATATTGACAGTAGATGGTAGACCAGGGTAATATAATGACAGTAGATGGTAGACCAGGGTAATATGATGACAGTAGATGGTAGACCAGGTTAAGATAATGACAGTAGATGGTAGACCAGGGTAATATAATGACAGTAGATGGTAGACCAGGTTAAGATATTGACAGTAGATGGTAGACCAGGTTAAGATAATGACAGTAGATGGTAGACCAGGGTAATATATTGACAGTAGATGGTAGACCAGGTTAAGATAATGACAGTAGAAGGTAGACCAGGGTAATATAATGACAGTAGATGGTAGACCAGGTTAATAGATTGACAGTAGATGGTAGACAAGGGAAATATAATGACAGTAGATGGTAGACCAGGGTAATATAATGACAGTAGAGACCAGGGTGATATAATGACAGTAGAGGGTAGACCAGGGTAATATAATGACAGTAGAGGGTAGACCAGGGTAATATAATGACAGTAGATGGTAGACCAGGGTAATATAATGACAGTAGAGGGTAGACCAGGGTAATATAATGACAGTAGATGGTAGACCAGGGTAATATAATGACAGTAGATGGTAGACCAGGGTAATATAATGACAGTAGGGTAGACCAGGGTAATATAATGACAGTAGAGGGTAGACCAGGGTAATATAATGACAGTAGAGGGTAGACCAGGGTAATATAATGACAGTAGAAGTAGACCAGGGTAATATAATGACAGTAGAAAGTAGACCAGGGTAATATAATGACAGTAGATGGTAGACCAGGGTAATATAATGACAGTAGATGGTAGACCAGATTAATTTAATGACAGTAGAAAGTAGACTAGGGTAATATAAATGACAGTAGAAGGTAGACCAGGGTAATATAATGACAGTAGAGGGTAGACCAGGGTAATATAATGACAGTAGATGGTAGACCAGGGTAATATAATGACAGTAGAAAGTAGACCAGGGTAATATAATGACAGTAGATGGTAGACCAGGGTAATATAATGACAGTAGATGGTAGACCAGGTTAATATATTGACAGTAGATGGTAGACCAGGGTAATATAATGACAGTAGATGGTAGACCAAGTAATTTAATGGCAGGAGAAAGTAGACTAGGGTAATATAATGACAGTAGAAAGTAGACCAGGGTAATATAATGACAGTAGATGGTAGACCAGGGTAATATAATGACAGTAGATGGTAGACCAGGGTAATATAATGACAGTAGATGGTAGACCAGGTTGATATAATGACAGTAGATGGTAGACCAGGGTAATATAATGACAGTAGAAGGTAGACCAGGTTAATAGATTGACAGTAGATGATAGACCAGGGTAATATAATGACAGTAGAGGGTAGACCAGGGGGTAATATAATGACAGTAGAGAGGTAGACGAGGTTAATTTGACGATGTAGATGTTAGACCAGGTGTAATATAATGACAGTAGAGGTAGACCAGGGTAATATAATGACAGTAGTAGACCAGTGTAATATAATGACAGTAGATGGTAGACCAGGTGATATAATGACAGTAGTTAGTAGACCAGGGTAATATAATGACAGTGGATGTAGACCAGGGTCATATAATGACAGTAAAGATGGTAGACCAGGTTAAGATAATGACAGTAGAAAGGTAGACCAGTGTAATAGAATAGTAGATGGTAGACCCAGGAGCAATATATTGACGAGTAGAGGGTAGACCAGGGGAAATATAATGACAGTAGAGGGTAGATCAGGGTAATATAATGACAGTAGAGACCAGAATATAATATAATGAAGGTAATATAATGACAGTAGATGTTAGACTAGGTTAATATAATGACAGTAGAAAGTAGACAAGGGTAATATAATGA